>NC_041217.1:144270591-144285510 GCF_002837175.3 Physeter macrocephalus
AAGAAAGAAAGAAAGAAAGAAAGAAAGAAAGAAAAAGAAAGAAAGAAAGAAAGAGAAAGAAAGAGAAAGGGAGGGAGGGAGGAAGGAAAGAAGAAGGAAGGAGGGAGGGAGAGATTATCAAATATTTAAGGATCACCTACCACGGCCCAAGGCCTAGGATAGAGGAAGATGCATCAGACACAGTGGCTGTGCTCAAGGACTAGTCTGAACCTGAACATCTCAAGACACAGACACAGTTGGGTGTCTCTCAGTATCCATGGTGCCCAGCGTACACTGGCTCCAAGAGTTAGTTGAATGATTGATTGAAGGAACTTGAGGAGACAGGGAAGAAAAGACATCCATATATAACTTATGTCACCCATGTGTATCTTATATTATGGGTGGAAATCTGCAGGTATTATGAAAGAGGAATGGAGTTCAGAGGAGAAGAGAGTGCTCCCAAGAATAAGGTTCAAAAATTTCATGAAGGATGTGGTGGGGTCTAGGCTAAACCTTGAAAGATGACCAGGACAGAGACTAAGGTGGAGAGCAAACATGAGTAAAGGCACAGGCTCTGTTGGTGATTATTTAACAAGTGTCCACTCAGTGTCTACTCTGCGCCCGGTACTGTGAGAGCAATGGGGATACTAAACTGCTCTCTCAGAATTTATAATCCCAGAGAGGAAAGAGGCAGGAGGGTGTGTGTGTGTGTGTGTGTGTGTGTGGGTGTGTGTGTGTGTGTGTGTGTGTGTGTGTGTTGGTATAGACTGGAGGAGGACGGTGGCACAGGATTAAGGGGAGGGGCTGGAGATTTGGCTGGATGAAGAACATTCAAAGGGTCTAAAATTTCAGATTATGTTAGGCCTTTATTCTCCACCAGCTATAAAAGGTGTTTGATGTGGAAGGAAAGGAAACTAGCACTGACTGAGCTCCTGCTACACACCAGTGAAAAGTGCTTTGCATACAAGATTCTTATTTAATCTTCTAAACCACTTTGAAGTAGGTCTGTGTATCCTCATTTTACAAATGAGGAGGGCAAGTTTAAGCGACTAGTTAGCGCTGGAATCTTTGTGGCTCCAAAGTCCTTGATGTTTTTTACACAGCACCATGCTGATCAGACAGCAGGCTCATTCTGTACCCTCTCCTTGTGTCTTAGTTGATTGGGGGTTGGGAGGAGTGTGTGTGTGTGTGCGCACGCATGCATACATGTGCCTGCTCATATTTGCCTGCATACAGGTACCAACTGTGGACAAGGGAGATTCTGATTACTTCCATCCAATTAATGCTCTGTTCATTCTTGCTGTCTCCTTGTGATTAGAATTAATTGCTGCTGATTACACTGTGTGGAAGAGAAAGGACAGTCATCAACAGTTTGGCTTGGCGGATAAAAACATTGTAATGCAAAATAAAACTGGTTCCTGAGGACTTGAATTAAGAAATTCTCTCTGTTGGAGAAAGATTAGGCATTCTTTGACCAAGATCAATGTTCTATGACCCTATCCAGGCAGGAGGACAACATGCCCCTGTTCTGGTCAGCAGCAAAGGTAAAAGCAAGTGAGGCAATATATTTATTTGGAAAATTGATTGTGCATAAAAGCTGTCTAAGTGATTTTGCAAATCTCTTCCTCATCTGTAAGATTAAGACACTTGATGAGGTAAACTCCAAGGTCTTATATTAGTCAGAATTCCTTCGGTTGCAAGTGACAGAAAACCCAACTCAAACTGACTTAAGTAAAAAGGGGAATAAATTAGCTCACAAAATTTTGAAGTCCAAAGGAATACTGGTTTTAGGCATGCCTGGATCAAGAGACTCAAACAGTCATTAGGACTTGATGTCAGTCTGCTTCCTGAATATTGGCTCCATTCTCTAACAGTCTCTCTCTCCTCCAGAGGAAAAAATGGCAGTTCTTGGTGGATATCCCATCCTCTCACCATTAAGGGTGATTCCCTCTCTCCCAAGTCCAGAACTGAGTCTCATTGGGCTTATGCAATGGCTGACTAATCACTGTGGCAAAAGGAATTCAGTGCTCTGCTTGCCAGGAATGGGTTGACTCTATCCCCATGGAGAGTCTGGGTGGAGTCAGCTCCTCCTGAGCCACAGGGATTAAGAATGCGTGTTCAATAGGGAAAAGTGGGGTGTTATGAAAAGGGAATAGATTAAGAGCAGGAAACCAAACAAGGCAGATGTCCACTATTGGTACCCTCCTGCTCAGGCATTTTATGATTCTCTAACCACTGCTGCACTGTCAAGTTCAGCCTGGAAACTATGAAGGTCAGTGAAGTTCAGGGAAGACTTGAAGTCAGGATGTGTGTTTAAAGGCATAAGAGAGAAAAAAGTATTTTTGAGGGCTTCCCTGGTGGCGCAGTGGTTGAGAGTCCGCCTGCTGATGCAGGGGACACGGGTTCGTGCCCCGGTCCGGGAAGATCCCACATGCTGAGGAGCGGCTGGGCCCGTGAGCCAGGGCCGCTGAGCCTGCGCGTCCGGAGCCTGTGCTCTGCAGCGGGAGAGGCCTGCGTACCGCAAAAAAAAAAAAAAAAAAAAAGTATTTTTGAGCACGTGCTTTATGTTAGGGTCCATAACAAGTGCCCTCATGTTCATTGTCATTCAATTTTCACAAGACTTGATTTAGTAGCCATGGTCATTCCCACTTACAGATAAGGAAATTGAGAATTAGGGGGTGAACCACTTGTCTAAATATGTATTCATTTATGTATTCCTCCCACAAAGACTTCTTCGGTGGGATTGTATTAGACTGGGGAAACAAGGATGGGGAAGATGCAGGCTCTGCCCTCTAGGACCTCACAGTCTAATGGGGAGAGAGAGGCAAAGAGCAGTGGAGATCATGGGTGCGGTGGGTTCAGTCCCAGTCTGGAGGGTGCCAGGCCATGCTCCCTTTTGTCCCCGCCAGGCACAAGTCCAAGGTTCCCTGCTCTGCATAGGTGGGGCATTGTTCTGAGAGTCTGCAGTTCAAGAGGAGCTTTTGTCCCTGGACGCCCAGTGGTACTCAATTGGCTTCACCCTCCAGCTATAACTAGTTGTCAAAAGAACCTGGCTCCTCTAGCCCAGGATCACCTTCACCATAGTAGAGGGTCATCGTTTCCTCCACAAAACCTCTTCATCTCTGCATCCAGGCTATCATTGATAATAGTCAGGGCCACCTCTTTCTTCTCTTCATCAGACAGTCCTTCTTCAAGGATCCCTGCTTTTGTATTTTTCCCACTTTGCTAGAGTGACAGAGGAAGAACAAGGCCACTTTCCCTTCTGGTGTTTGTGATGTTTGCTTTCAGCCTTCCTCTCGTCAACATCCACGGCTCAGCATTTCTCTTCTCACAACCACATTCTCTCCATCAGTCACTAGGAAGTGGCCTCCATTTCTCCTCCCAGCAAAGTCCTGAGACAACCTTGGCTCAGGAAGAAGGAGGGGCCAGACTCGGCTCCAGATTCCTACCATTAGCAGCAAAACATGAATTGAACGCCTAACGTGTCATACACTCTGCTGGGCACAGGGGAAATGGTGGCAAACAAAGCAGGCAGATTTTGCAATCATGGAAGTTGGTAGTCTAGCGGAGGAGACAGTATCCAAACCTACATATATGCATGTAAAGTTACCAACATGAAAGGACCATGAAGGAGTGCCAGGAGGTCCAGGAGGGGATATGATGGTGGCACTGACACGGACAGGAGGCTTTCTTGAGGAAATGGCAATTGAGCTGAGGGCTAAAGAATTAGTAGGAGTTCCTAGAGCCAGTGAGGCAGGGGGCCTGCCATGGAGGGAGAATGGAAGGGCACAGAACTGGACTAAGAAATCCTGTTACCCAAGGGATAGATGAGAGCATGAGCTAGCATATGACTTGTTGTCTTATTGTTACTAAAACAGAGCAGGACTGAATGAGATACGGAACAGGCATGTTTGATACCCTGATGCTGAGCAGACCCTGGTTAGTGTTTGTCAGAGGCGGGGAGGCAGCCAGGCAGACAGACAGGCCAGCTGGCCCAGCAGAGGTGTGGGAGAATGAGAACAGAAAAGAAAAGCTCCAGAGAAAATATGTTCCATCCTAAAGATTGGATAAATGTGTTAGTCTCATGGGAACTTTAAGCCCAACTTGTTACCCATCCTGAGAGTGGGGTCACTTCAGCTTTGCCTGACATGAAACCAAGATGTCCCCCAAGGAGCAGTAGATACCAGGAAATGACAAAAACCAGACATTACAGTGGAGCTTCATTGTAGGAATCAGAGGAGTCGCCTGGTACAACTGTGCAGCAAAATTAAATTAGGTAGGAAGGGTGCCGAGGAAGCCACTCGAGGGAACGCGAAGCTCCCTGGCTTCTAGAAGCCACATTCAGACGTCCTATCCAGAAGCAATGGGGACACCTCCACCCGGTTCCTCAAGACAAGAACCTGGGATGTTAGCCTCGATACCTTTCCTAGTTCAGCTACCTCTGTAAGCACCCTACGTTCAATCCCCAAGTCATGTCAGTTTTACTTTACAGATATTGCTAATTCTATCTCTCCCTTCTTACTCCATGGCTGTGTCCTACCTCAGGCCCTCACCAGCCTCCCTGGATCAGAATGTCCTCCCTGTCTCTAGTCTTGGTCCCTTCCAAACCATCCTCCGCCAGGGCCACTGGAGTGATCATCCGGAAGCCACATCTGACATTCTCTCTCCCTCCCTTTAAGACCCTGCCATGGCTCCTCATTTCCTGCAGGATAAAGCTCATGCTCACACAAGGCACTCATGACCTGTCTTTGTGTGTTTCTTTCTTCCTTCTTCATCTCGTAGAAGGCATTCCTGCTGTGCCGAATGTCTTAGAGTCTTCGAAGGGATGGCCAGGCCTCACCCTGCTCTCCCATCATGCCTCTGCCTTTGTTCAGGGGTGCCTTTCCCTGTCCTCTTTCTCTTTTCACCTGGCCAACTCCTATCTTTCCTTCAGGTGCCCCAGATTTCAACCTTATTCTTCACCTGTTTGTTTATTGCCTATTTTCCCCACTGTGATATGAGCTCCGTGAGAATAGAGATCCTGTTGTTTTGTGCACAGTTGTATCTCAGCATCTAGAAAAGTACACATTATGTAATAGATTCTCAATTATTTGTTAACTAAATTGTTCAATGAAGACTCATCGCAAAAACAAAAACCACTGGCCCCCGCCCCCCACTCAGTTCAGCTCAGAAGTCTAAGAAGTCTTCCAGGGTCCCTCCAGTGTTCATTCTTACCTTCTGTGCCCCACTTCCCCTCCCGCCTTCTGCTGGAGTAGCCAGTGCCCTGCACTGCAGTTCTTATTTACAAGGCTTCTCCAAGGGCTGCTCAAGGGCAGGGACTGACTTCTCATCCCAAATCCACAGCAACTGGCCCAGAGCCTTACATAGCACATAATAAATTTTGAATAAATGAATGAATTCATTTTAAGACAGTTAAAGTACTTTTCCCATTTAGGTTATTACAGAATATTGAGCACAGTTCCCTCTGCTATACAGTAGGTCCTTACTGGTTATCTATTTTAAATATAGCAGTGTGTATATGTCAATCCCAACCTCCTATTCTACACTCCCCCCAACATTTCCCCCCTGGTAACCATATGTTTGTTCTCTAAATCTGTGAGTCTGTTTCTGTTTTGTAAATAAGTTCAATTGTATCATTTTTCTTTTTTAGATTCCGCGTATAAGCGTTATCATATGATATCTGTTTTTCTCTGACTTACTTCACTTAGTATGATAATCTCCAGGTCCATCCCTGAAACTAAGACAACATTGTTAATCAACTATACTCCAATATAACATAAAAATTAAAATAAAATAAATTTACAAATTAAAAAAAGAAAGTTAAAATAATTTTTTAAATTATAGCATAATTTTTAAAAGCCATAGGGCTTGGAATTGGACAGACCTGAGCTTAAGTCCTAACCAGTTGCTGGCTGAGTCATGTTAGACAAGTGACATCTCTGAACCTCAGTTTTCTAACCTGCAGCATGAGGATAATAAAATCTACCTTGCTTGTGCATAATAAATGAAACTAGCACAGTGCCTGGAAGATAGGAGGTAGTCATAAACATTTACTCCATCCCCTGAGTTTCAAGTTCAAAACAATAGTTAAAAAGAAAATAGCACAAGGGTGAGAAAGTCATAAGGTGTTAAAGCCAAGAGGACCCTAACGCTTGGAACCTGCTCCACGGTGCCACTGCACAAATATTTACTTTGGTCTTTGGTCTTGTTTTTTATTGTACACCAGCTGAAGCTTCTGATAATATCTATGAGCATCTCTCAGAGAAGCAGGGCCTCCTCTTAGGCTGCAGCGCATCCAAGTCCCAACAATTGCTGAACAGGGCCCAGCTGCACAGGCACAGCCGATTCTGAGAGCCAGTTGCCAGAGCTGTGGTCAACCATCAGTGGGAAAGGGAGGTACTGCTGGGGAATTGCTGGAGTCCAGAGTGGAGGAGGAGGGGAGGGGAGGGAGCCACAAAGCAAGCGATAGCATAGGGGCTGGAGGGAGAGATTATTAACTTCCCTCTTGAGTGAGCAGGGGGCCCGAGATAGACAGAGGGGCTACAAATACAGCAGTCCAGGGCAAGTCAGGAAGGGAGAGGTCCTCGGAGACTGAGGTGTGCTAGAGATGGAGACGGCCACGGTTCCTGCCAGAGTGATTGGGAGGGGTCGTTAGATGTCCATCCTACGACTACTACGACGGCGAGGCAGCCTGTGAGGGCAGCTTCCTTTCCCCTCCCGCTGTCTCCAGGGATCTATTCAGGGAGTACTTTTTCCAGGTAGGGCTGCTGAGGCAGCCTCCCAGTCAAGCTCTGGCCCACTTCTCAAGCTCCTGCCCACGGCCACCTCTCTCGTTTCACCTGCTGCATCTCCACCAGATCCTGTGTAACCCCCAGACCAGTGGTTCTCACCTTGGGGTGAATCGTCCCTGCAGGGAATGTGTGACACTGTCTGAAGACATTTTTGGTTATCCCAAAAGAGTGGCGGATTCTGCTGGCACCTAAAGAAAGAGGCCAGGGATGCTGTTATACATCCTACAATGCGCAGGACAGTTCCCTGCACCATGGGATCATCCAGCCCCAAATGTCAACAGCGTCTGCACTATCAGCAGCTTGAGGCAGGTCCGCCAGTCTTCGTTTATATACTCAGCATGTGTACTCTATAAACTATTATATGGCCCAACACATAGGAGGTGCTTTGTAAGTGTCTCTTGAGGGAATAAATGAGTAACAAATGATGAATGAATGACAACAACCGTCCTAATGTTGTTTTAAGTCCAAAAATCCCCCTCGCTCATCCCTTCCAGACTCAGCACACTATAGCTGAGGTCAGGTCTCCATCTGTCCTGGCCCAGCCAGCCTCTAGCCTGATTTCTCTTCTAAATACACTGTTAGAGTGGCAGGCACCACCCTCACACCTGGTAAGGCCATCCCTCATCTGAGTGGCGGGAAAGGATATCCCCTGCTCCAGGGGTGCACTTCTCCTAGGGAAGAGCAGACAGAGAGTGAGCCTTAGGACTAGAGGTCACCTAGGTCCACCTCCATCCAATTTTATGGGAGAGGAAACTGAGGCCCACAGCATGGAAGGACCTGCAAGGTCTTATCCCTATACATCCAGGAAACAGAACTTTAAAAATAATTTCTTTATCTCTCCCTCCCTCTGTCTCTCTGTCCTTCTTTTTCTCCTTCCCTTCCCTTGTTTTTTAGCTTGTTTGTTTGTCTTCTCCCTGCCTCTGTTAATAGGCCTAACATGTGTAAAGTGACTCTGGAAACCAATTTGAACCTGACATACCCTTGTCCTTAAAGAACTCATGCTTTGTTGGCAATGACAGGCTCATAAATAATAGTTATAATTTAAAAAGCTACTACATAACAACATTGTGCTGGTTGCTTTGGATATACAATTCCGAATCAGCACAATTGTACTGTGAGGTAGGTAGCATTATCCATTTCAGAGATGAGAAAACTGAGGCTCAGAGAATATAAGTAGCTTGCCCAAGGTCACACAGCTAAATGTATAGCAGCCAATATTAAAACCCATGCTTTTCAGATTCTAAAGCCCACATTTAAATGTACAACAGTATACAGTGTCAGGGGACAAGGCTTAGACCAGATTATAGAAAGCCAGGAATGCCAGATTTCAGAGTTTAGATCGTACCCTGTAGGTGACAGGGAATCAGCATGGGGTTGTAAGTCAGGAAGTGACAAGGTTAGCAACTGTGAGAATGGGACTCTCAGCAAAAATGGGGAGAACTTGAAGGCAAGAAGACCAATTAGGAGGCTGAAGCACAGTTCAGGTAAGAGATAAGCGTCTGAACTAAAGGACCAATGGTGGGAGAAGAGGAGGGGGCAGGGTTACGATGTGTTTAAGAAGCAAAATAAGCAGCACATGGTCCATTACAGGTATTTCCTGCCCTTGAGAGGCAGCAAATAATGCAAGTAAAAAGGACTCTGGAGTTAGACATATTTGGGTCCAAATCCTGGTAAACCCACTTGCTGCTTGTGCAGGAGGTGCTGGACATCTCCGAGTTATACTGAGGGTCTGGTGGGTGGTGTGGGTAGAGCGCCCAGCACAGAGCCAGAGCTCCACTCCTGACACTCAAAGCATCTTCACCCTCAGCTCTTAGCTAAGCAGATGAACTCAGGGCACATACCATAACCCCCAAAGATGTCCAGACCCCAATCCTTGGAACCTAGAGATATAAATGTTACCTAATATAGAAACAAGGTCTCTGTAGATGTCATTTCTAGGGATCTTGAGGTGCGAGAGCATCCTGGATTATCCGGGTGGGCCCTAAATGCAATCACATGTATCCTTATGAGGACGGCAGAGGGACATGTGACCACAGAGGCAGAGACTGGAGTGATGTGGTCACAAGCCAAGGAATGCCCTCAGCCACCAGAAGCCTGGAGAGGCCAGAAACGGTTTCTCCCCTAGAGCCTCAAGACGGAGTGTGACCCTGTTAACACCTTGACTTTGGCCCATTGAAATGGATTTCAGTCTTCTGGCCTCAGGAACTGCGAGAGACTAAATTTCTGTTGTTTTAAGCCACTAAGTGTGTGGTACTTTGTTTCAGTGGCAATGGGAAATGAATATAGAGCCTCATAGCTATCCACAACTTTCAGCATTCTTTAGTGGTTTGGACACCTCCCCACCATTTATACCTGTGTGCTCATCTCCAGCCTCTTCTCTGAAGTGAGCCTCTCAGAAAACACCCACCCTCTTGAGTTGTACTTCACTTATCAAAGAGGAGGTGCCCCTTCCCATCAGTCTGTCTCTCCCTTCCTTCTCTCTGTCCTTCTCTGCCTCTCTCTCTGTCTCTGCCTCTATTTTTGTCTTACTCATCTCATGTACTGTCTCTCGTCTTATGCCTGTGTTTCCCTGTTTCTTTCCTTTTGTCTCCTTCTGTCTCATCCTCTGCCTTTCTCCCTTTCCCTCCCCCTGTCACCCTCCCTCTTGTCTACAGTTGCATGTTTCTCTCCCTTTCCCTCTCCCTCTCTCAGTGTCTCTCTCTCTCTCGCACGCACGCGCTCTGTCTCTGTCTCTCTCTCTCTGTGTCATCCACTTTGTAGGTTTCTGTCTCTGCCCCTCA
Source organism: Physeter macrocephalus (assembly GCF_002837175.3). NCBI lineage: Eukaryota > Metazoa > Chordata > Mammalia > Artiodactyla > Physeteridae > Physeter > Physeter macrocephalus. The sequence continues at coordinate 144,280,142 of NC_041217.1, forward strand.
CTCCTTTCTCTTCAGTTTTCAAGTTTGAGTTTCTCTCCGCTCCCCGGATGAGTTTCTCTCCTTATCTTTCTGCTCCATCCTGACACATTTCTCCCTGTATCTTCCTGTCTGCTTGTATCTCTCTCTCGGTTGGTCTCTGCCCCTGCCTGTCTCTCCCTGTCTCTTCCTCCCTCCTGCTGTGTCTCCCCGTCTGTCTCTCCCATTCATGGCCTCCTTACCGCAGGGGGTGCCTCAGGACTTGCTTGGGATTGGAGAGGACTCTGCAATTACATCTGCAGCCTCTGCACCGCACTCGAGAGACAGATTCATCTGTTTAGTCATGCACCTGTCTGACACCATGGGAGGATGGGTGAGGCAGGCAGAGACAAAAGCTCCTTCGCATCACACTGTTCTGCCTTTACCTAGAGGCTCCTGGGCAGTTGCCTCTCAACATTCCAGCAGTGCTGTCAGCCTTACCAAAGAGAAATCACTTTTCCTTGGCTGACTCCTCTGCAGAATTAATCGGTCCCCTTTAATGATAATCATCTTTTGCTAGCGTGAGTAGGAGTGTGTGAGCAGAGAAAGAATTCTAGGTGGGGGCTTTCCAGCAGGGAGCGGGTAAGAGTGAAATGTTCGTATTTGGAGGCAGGATGATGGCAAGGAAAGACCTTCATGAGGACAGGGACTGTGTCTGTTTTTCTTGTCATTGTATCCTAGGTCCTAGAATGGTGTCCGGCATGTAATGATTATGTGAATGATGAAGGAGTGAATGAATGAACGAATGAATGGGCTTCAATCTTCTGTGCGCCAGTATCTGGTGAGCCTCATTGGACAAGTCCCTTCTGATTTTTCATCTGCAAAATGGGGATAGCGGGACTTCCCTGGCGGTCCAGTGGTTAAGACTTCACCTTCCAATGCAGGGTGGGGCAGGTTCCATCCCTGGTCAGGGAGCTAAGATCCCACATGCCTCGGGGCCTAAAAACCAAAACAGAAAGCAGAAGCAATATTGTAACAAATTCAATGAAGACTTTAAAAATATGGGGAGAGCAATCAGACCGGCCTGCAGCACACACCTGTGGGGAGAGAGGAAGCGAAATATGGTATCTGCTGAGCGGGGCTGGACCTCAGCTCCCTGCAGGGCAGGGAGGCCAGGAGTGCTCAGCAGTGATTCTGGAAGAGCTGCAGGGAGTGAGAGGTGTGGAGCCGGCTTCAGGCATGAGGGCCTGGGGAAGGAGCAGGCCGAGGAAGGGTGGCCACAGGCCAGGCAGGAGGATGTGTATGAGATGCGTCCCCTCTGGCTTTGCTCTGGGAGTTGAGGGGGAGCTTCAGTCAGTCAGGAAACTGCCACGTGCCTAGAAGGAGGTGTTCCTCAATCCCACCCTGGAGGCGGACCGTTATCCCCAGTGGTGGGATTGGGCTGGACTTAGCAGGAGACCAGTTATGAAGTGACTGGTCAGAGGTCCTGTTTCAGACGAGGAGGGTCACTAATGCTCGGTGCTGCCCAGCTGCCCCGCCTCCTCTAAGCAAGCTGAATCCCCACTTTATCAATGAGGACTCCTCTGACCACTCTACTTTCTGCTGCGATCTGCTGCCTGCCCCCCAGCCCTCCCCTTGCCCTTTCCCTTACCTTTACTTCATAGCATTCATCACCCTCTGACATCTCAGTAATGTACGAGTGTACTAGATTAGCAGTTTGTCTCCAGTAGCTAGAATGTAAGTTTCATGAAGACAGGGATCTTGGTCAGTTTTGTTCACTGTGCTAAGCACCTAAAATAACTTGGCACAGAGTAGGTTCTCGATAAATATTTGTTGAATGAAAAAACGGGGATGGGATTTTTCATAAACTTATGGTGTTGCTTGAACATACCATGTTAACGCTGGAAAGAACTTGGGAGACTATACATGTTACCCACAGAGAAGTTAAGCCCAGAGAAAGGAAATGGCCAAGATCACATGGAAAGTTACCGATTGAAACCAGGTTGGTCTCTTGATTCCCATTTATGGGCTCATTCAATGCACCAGACCTGAGGTCCTGAGATAAGAGAACAGAGGGTCCTGCAGTCACTGCCATTCTCCCATGGACCTTGGATGCCCTGTGAGAGCCAGGGGCAAGAAGATGGAGAGCAGAAGGGAACAGGCCATGCAGTGAGCACAAATTTATGGCTTGAATAGGCCTAGAGAGGTGGTGGTTCAGAAACCATTTCCATTATTGATATTTTCCTATTTCCGATTGAGGACCTGGGTGCCCAACATCTCACAGGCGTCTTGAACTCAAGCTGACCTCCTAACCTCTCCCCCGAGCCTTTCTTCCCTCAGTCTTCCACATTCTAGAGCACAGCACCCCCATTCACCCAGCTACCAGGGCTAAGTATGCGGAGTCACCCTCCCTTCCTTCCTCTCTCTCGAGCCCCACATCCAACCTGTCAGCAGATCCTGCCAGGTCTTCCCCCCAGGACATATCTTCCCATCTCTACTGCCTCCATCCTGGTCCAGAGCCCCATCTTTCCCCTGGACCATCGCTGTATTCTCCTGGCTGGCCCGTCTGCTTCCACTCTTGCTTTCTTATTTTTAGCAAAGCAATGACCTGACCTTTTAAAATTATAAATCAGACCATCTCATTTTCCTGCTTAAAATTCTTCATTCACTTAGATGCTTCCCATTCACTTAGAAAATCCAGAGTCCTGAAGGTGACCCAGAATAATGTGCCACGTGATCTAACCCTTGCCTATCTCTCCACACCAGCCCTCTTTCAGCCTGTCTGTCCCACCCAAGGACCCTTCCCACACACGTTTCCTTCTTCACAGATGCCTCCGTACCCACTGCCCACTCTCAGTTCACAGAGGCCTGCCCACACCCCCTCTCTAAGGCAGTACCCCATTGCCCTCAGGTACAGACTCTGTGAATTTTCTTCCTAGAACTATGAAAATTGCAGTTATGTATTTATTCAGGGTTTTTGCATTACTTTGTTACTGTTTCTGCTTCTGGATTTAAAAATTCTTGTCTTGGTTGGTTGGTTGATGTTTGGTTGGTTGGTTTTTGTTTTTTGGTTTTTGTTTTTTAACCACAGTATACCCTGTGCCTTCTAGAGAACTTGAACATACTAGATGATCAATAAAACATATTGAGTGAACAGATGATAAATACAAACATAGATAGGCCCTGGTTTTTATTGCCAACAGAATACAAGCTTAAATTCCATAATTTCACATTCAGAGCCTTCGCTAATCTGACGCCAGCCTACCATTGCAGCCCCACCTTCCCCCTCTACACTTTAGCTCCCTTGGTCCATGGGCCCTTCTTTGTCTTATTTCTGGCCCAGGATCACGGGCCCCAGGCCCACTCCCCACTTCTACTGATGCTAATCTCTCTCTTCCTCCATCTTTCAGATTAGTCTTTGTCTGTCAAATCTTGGCTATATACCCACTTCCGTGAAACCTTTCACAATTCCTCCATTTGAAATTAAATCTCCAACATGTCTGCAGAATTTTGTGTCTGTATTTATGATCAAGCTCAAGAGAGGAGAAAGCATGCATGGTGTTAAAAGACACACAGGTTGCCCTTCCCCCTGGGAGTGAAGACCGCCGCCATGTCATGCCTGCCTTACACAGTGGAGTGTTACTCCAGGACCTTGCTTCAGACAGGTCTGGACTCAAAGAGGGCTAAAAATCCTCAACAGGAACTCTCCGGTAATTAAGCAGCACCCAGCAACAAATGAGCACAGGTCCCTGGCACGCCCTCAAACTTGCTTTTCACTGAGTACCATGAATTCTCCAAATACCTACCATATGAACTGAGAATAATAAAACTCCAGAAGAGAGTAACCTCAGAGGCCTGCTCCACCCCTGCTGTGAGACCTGGGAGGGCCAGAGAGAATTTCAAAATAAGGACCCTCACTTTGCCCTCAGCCGTGTGGCTGACAGGGTCCTGGTGCTCCAGCCAGGTGTCAGGTCTGTGCCTCTGAGATGGGAGAGCCAAGTTCCGGACATTGGTCCACCAGAGACCTCCTGGCTCCACGTAATATTGAATTGCTCTCCCACAGATCTCCATCTCAGCGCAAAGACCCAGCTCCACTCAACGACCGGCAAGCTACAATGCTGGACACCCTATGCCAAACAACTAGGAACACAGGAACACAACCCCACCCATTAGCAGAGAGGCTGCCTAAAATTAAAATAAGTTCACAGACACCCCAAAACACGCCACTGGATGCAGTCCTGCCCACCAGAAAGACAATATCCACCCTCATCCACCAGAACACAGACACCAGTCCCCTCCACCAGGAAGCCTACACAACCCAATGAACCACCCTTAGCCACTTGGGGCAGACATCAAAAACAACGGGAACTATGAACCTGCAGCCTGAGAAAAGGATACCCCAAACACAGTAAGTTAAGTAAAATGAGAAGACAGAGAAATATGCAGCAGATAAAGGAGCAAGACAAAAACCCACCAGACCAAACAAATGAAGAGGAAATAGGCAGTCTACCTGAAAAAGAATTCAGAGTAATGATAGTAAAGATGATCCAAAATCTTGGAAATAGACTGGAGAAAATACAAGAAACGTTTAAAAAGGACCTAGAAGAACTATCCCTAATATGGGAAAGGAAATAGTCAATCAAGTCCAGGAAGCACAGAGAGTCCCATAGAGGATAGATCCAAGGAGAAACATGCCAAGAAACATATTAATCAAACTATCAAAAAGCTAAATACAAAGAAAAAATATTAAAAGCAGCAAGGGAAAAAAAAAATAACATACAAGGGAATCCCCATAAGGTTAACAACTGATCTTTCAACAGAAACTCTGCAAGCCACAAGGGAGTGGCAGGACATATTTAAAGTGACGAAAGGGAAAAACCTACAAGCAAGATTACTCTACCCAGCAAGGCTCTCATTCAGATTTGACAGAGAAATTAAAACCTTTACAGACAAGCAAAAGCTAAGAGAATTCAGCACCACCAAACCACCTTTACAACAAATACTAAAGGAACTACTCTAGGCAGGAAACACAAGAGAAGGAAAAGACCTACAATAACAACCCCAAAACAATTTAGAAAAAATGGATACAAAAATAAGACTGGTATATATGCTGTCTACAAGAGACCCACTTCAGACCTAGAGACATATACAGACTGAAAGTGAGGGGATAGAGTAAAATATTCCATGCAAATGGAAATCAAAAGAAAGCAGGAGTAGCAATTCTCATAGCAGACAAAATAGACTTTAAAATAAAGACTATTACAAGAAACAAAGAAGGACACTACATAATGATCAAGGGATCAATCCAAGAAGAAGATACAACAATTGTAAATATTTATGCATCCAACATAGGAGCACCTAAATATATAAGACAAATGCTAACAGCCATAAAAGGGGAAATTGACAGTTACACA
>NC_041217.1:144285656-144288049 GCF_002837175.3 Physeter macrocephalus
TTGTAAATATTTATGCACCCGACATAGGAGCACCTCAATACATAAGGCAAATACTAACAGCCATAAAAGGGGAAGTTGACAGTTACACAATCATAGTAGGGGACTTTAACACCCCACTTTCACCAATGGACAGATCATCCAAATGAAAATAAATAAGGAAACACAAGCTTAAACTGATACATTACACAAGATGGACTTAATATTTATAGGACATGTCATCCAAAAACAGCAGAATACACTTTCTTCTCAAGTGCTCATAGAACATTCTCCAGGATACATCATAGCTTGGGTCACAAATCAAGCCTTGGTACATTTAATAAAATTGAAATCTTATCAAGTATCTTTTCCGATCACAACGCTATGAGACTAGATATCAATTACAAATAAACAACGTAACCTTACACCTAAAGCAGTTAGAGAAAGAAGAACAAAAAATCCCCCAAAGTTAGCAGAAGGAATGAAATCATGAAGATCATATCAGAAATAAATGAAAAAGAAATGAAGGAAATGATAGCAAATATCAATAAAACTAAAAGCTGGTTCTTTGAGAAGATAAATGAAATTGATAAAACATTAGCCAGACTTATAAAGAAAAAAGGGAGAAGACTCAAATCAATAGAATTATAAATGAAAAAGGAGAAGTAACAATTGACATTGAAGAAATACAAAGGATCATGAGAGATTACTACAAGCAACTATATGCCAATAAAATGGACAACCTGCAAGAAATGGATGAATTCTTAGAAAAGCACAACCTTCTGCGACTGAACCAGGAAGAAATAGAAAATATAAACATACCAATCACAAGCACTGAAATTGAAACTGTGATTAAAAATCGGGAGGAACACTCCCAAACTCATTCTACGAGGCCACCATCACCCTGATACGAAAACCAGACAAAGATGCCACAAAGAAAGAAAGCTACAGGCCAATACCAATGATGAACATAGGTGCAGAAATCCTAACCAAAATACTAGCAAACAGAATCCAACAGCACATTAAAAGGATCAAACAACATGATCAAGTGGGGTTTATCCCAGGAATGCAAGGATTCTTCAATATATGCAAATCAATCACTGTGATACACCATATTAAAAAACTGAACAATAGAAACCATATGATCATCTCAATAGCTGCAGAAAAATCTTTTGACAATATTCAACACCCATTTATGATAAAAACCCTCCAGAATGTATGCATAGAGGGAACTTACCTCAACATAATAAAGGCCATGTATGACAAACCCACAGCCAACATTGTTCTCAGTGGTGAAAAACTGAAACTATTTCCTCTAAGATCAGGAACAAGACAAGGATGTCCACTCTCACCACTAGTATTCAACATAGTTTTGGAAGTTTTAGCCACAGCAACCAGAGAAGAAAAAGAAATAAAAGGAATCAAAATCAGAAAAGAAGAATTAAAGCTGTCACTGTTTGCAGATGACATGATACTATACATAGAGAATTCTAAAGATGCTACAGAAAAACTACTAGAGCTAATCAATAAATTTGGAAAAGTAGCAGGATACAAAATTAATGCACAGAAATCTCTTGCATTCCTATACACTAATGATGAAAAATCTGAAAGAGAAATTAAGAAAACGCTCCCATTACCACTGCAACAAAAAGAATAAAATACCCAGGAATAAACCTACCTAAGGAGACCAAAGACCTATATGCAGAAAACTATAAGACACTGATTAAAGAAATTAAAGACAATACAAACAGATGGAGAGATATACCATGTTCTTGGATTGGAAGAATCAACATTGTGAAAATGACTATACTCCCCAAAGCAATCTACAGGTTCAATGCAATCCCTATCAAACTACCAATGGCATTTTTCACAGTACTAGAAAAATTTTTTTCACAATTTCTTTGTAAACACAAAAGACCCTGAATAGCCAAAGCAATCTTGGGAACGAAAAATGGAGCTGGAGGAATCAGGCTCCCTGACTTCAGACTATACTACAAAGCTACAGTAATCAAGACAGTATGGTACTGACACAAAAACAGAAATATAGATCAATGGAACAGGTTAGAAAGCACAGAGGTAAACCCATGCACATATGGTCACCTTATTTTTGATAAAGGAGGCAAAAATATACAATGGAGAAAAGACAGCCTCTTCAATAAGTGGTGCTGGGAAAACTGGACAGCTGCATGTAAAAGAATGAACTCAGAACACTCCCTAATACCATACAGAAAAATAAACTCAATATGGATTAAAGACCTAAATGTAAGGCCAGACACTATCAAACTTAGAGGAAATCATAGGCAGAACATTCTATGACATAAATCACAGCAAGATCCTTTTTGACCCACCTCCTAGAAAAATGGAAATAAAAACAAAAATAAACAAATGGGACCTAATGAAACTTAAAAGCTTTTGCA
>NC_041217.1:144288118-144324799 GCF_002837175.3 Physeter macrocephalus
CACTAATCATTAGAGAAATGCAAATCAAAATTACAATGAGGTATCACCACACACCGGTCAGAATGGCCATCATCAAAAAATCTACAAACAATAAATGCAGGAGAGGGTGTGGAGGAAAGGGAAACCTCTTGCACTTTTGGTGGGAATGTAAATAGATACAGCCACTATGCAGAACAGTATGGTGGTTACTTAAAAAACTAAAAATAGGGGCCTCCCTGGTGGCACAGTGGTTGAGAGTCCACCTGCCGATGCAGGGGACACTCGTTCATGCCCCGGTCTGGGAAGATCCCACATACCACGGAGCGGCTGGGCCCGTGAGCCATGGCCACTGGGCCTGTGCATCTGGAGCCAGTGCTCCACAACGGGAGAGGCCACAACAGTGAGAGGCCCACATACGCCCGCCCCCCAGATAAAAACTGAAAAAAAAACTAAAAATAGAACTACCATATGACCCAGCAATTCCACCACTGGGCGTATACCCTGAGAAAACCTTAATTCAAAAAAGTCATGTACCACAATGTTCATTGCAGCTCTGTTTACAATAGCCAGGACATGGAAGCAACCTAAGTGTCCATCGACAGATGAATGGATAAAGAAGATGTGGCATATATATACAATGGAATATTACTCAGCCATAAAAAGAAACGAAATTGAGTTTTTTCTAGTGAGGTGGATGGACCTAAAGCCTGTCATAGAGTGAAGTAAGTCAGAAATAGTAAAACATGTACCGTATGCTAACACATATATATGGAATCAAAAAAAAAAAAAGAAATTGGTTCTGAAGAACCTAGGGGCAGGATAGAAATAAAGACACAGACATACAGAATGGACTTGAGGACATGTGGAGGGGGAAGGGTAAGCTGGGACAAAGTGAGAGATTGGCATGGACATATATACACTACCAAATGTAAAATAGATAGCTAGTGGGAAACAGCCACAAAGCACAGGGAGATCAGCTCATTGCTTTGTGTCCACCTAGGGGTGGGAGGGAGACGCAAGAGGGAGGAGATATGGGGATATATGTGTATGTATAGATGATTCACTTTTTTATAAAGCAGAAACTAACACACCATTGTAAAGCAATTATACTCCAATAAAGATGTTAAAATAAATAAATAAAAGACACAGGTTCATATGCCACCTCTATCACTTTCGAGGCACAAGGCTCTGGGTCAATTATGCAAACTCTGCCTTTTTCAGTTTCCTGTAAAATATGTGTCGAATTGTGCTTTGACCTTGCATGGATGTGATGGGGATTATCGACAGTAAATAAGTGCATGTACGGTGCACATGTAGGGTATGCTGGAAAAAAAAATGGTAGTTGCTTTTGTAAAGGTGAGAATGCAACAGCCTGTTTGCTAGTATAGTTAGTTGGGACATGTTAGTTTCCTCTTCTAGACTGTAAATAGAACTTTTCTAATTCTTCTTTAACCTCAATCTCTGCCCTTCTTCATGCCAGTACACACATGGGAGGAGCCCCCAGAATGTTGGAATGAATGAACAAATGAATGAATGAATGAATGAGAATATCCCAGCCCTCATTACCTGTTAAAGGGTCCCACCAAATGCTGGAGCTATTGACGCCCACCCTTTACTTTAAAACAGCTCTGGGCAGAAGTCACCAAGTCAGTCTGAGTTTCAGACAACCCCAGACAAACCCTCCTGCTTCTCTGATTCAAGGGTCCTGATGCCACCTGCTGTCTGTTCCTGCCCTCTGCGAGAAGCCCATCAGGGAGCTACAGAAGAATCTGAGGAGGATGACATTTTGAATTTACAGGCTGTTCTGAGGTTTTTGTTGGCAATGAAGAGTTGGGAGTTTTCACCCCAATTTTTTTTCTCTCTTAATTCTGCAGTATATTGGAAAAGGTTCCAGCCAAGAGAGCTATTGCTTTCTCCTTGCCTAGATCTTAAATCTTTGTTCAAAGACAGCTTGTTTCAATTGAAAATGTTCAGCCAGTCTCTTCACTCCTCTCACCCACGTCTCATTTCTTGACTCCAGCAGGGCCAGTGCAGTAAATAATCTGGAGTGAGGCCCTCAGGGCTTAGGAAATATGTAATATTGTTGGAAAGAGAAAGAGGGTTGTCCCTGACAATTCCCACCTTTAAAACACTGTCTTTTAAACAGAGCTTGCTAAAATGATCGGCACCTCACAGAGGGACATTTTACCGCAACAGCCCAACTCCTCCGCCTTGTAGAGCCCAGGAGTATTGACTACCAAGGAGATCTCCTAGGGTTGCTTCCAGTCTGGGCGAGTCTGGCGTTCACTGCAGGTCAGGTGGAAGGGTTCAGGCTTCCCTCTGGCCCCATTCAGGCACTTACTTAGTCAGCACCCACGTGTTAGTCACATACCTCACCACCATAATCCTGTGAGGCAGGCATTGTTATTCACATTTTACAGGTGAGGAAATGAGGGCTCAGGGAGATGGGAAAGCCTCTGCAAGGCCACACTGTGTTTCAGTTCTCCTCTGCCGCGTAACGAATCTCCCCCTAACTTAGTGTTTAAAACCACAGCTATTCTCTCTTGTTTTCTGTGGGTCAGAAATCTGGGAAGGGCTCCCCTGAGTACTCTTAGCTTGGCATCTTTGATGCAGTGGCAGTGAGACAGTGGCTGGAGCTGGAGCTGGAGGAGCTGCTGCGGGCTGGCCAGGAATCTCTCTCTAAAGTAATCTCTCCACAAAGTCTCAGGGCCTCTCCCTGCAGCCCCCCAATGGGCTAGTTTGGGCTTCCTCACAGCATGGTGGCCTCAGGTCAGTCAGACAGCTTGCCTGGAAGTTCAGGGCCCTAGCTGGAACATTCGAGCAGCCAAGGTGCAAGTTATATCTGCTTTGCTGGCCTCTCCTCAGAAGTCCCACACTGTGACTTCTGCCATTCCTTTGGTGGCAAGTGAGTCACAAAGCCCACTCAGCTTCAGAGAGAGGGGATACAGATGCCACCTCTCAGTGGAGGGAGTGTCAAGGTCACATCATAGAATAACAGGTGAGATGGGAGACATCGTTGCAGACATCTTTGGAAAGTACAATCTGCCCCACACAGCATGTGGCCGAGACAGGATTTGGATTCGGATTAGGTACATTTGATTCCAAAACTTGTACTACAATCTTTTAGCCCCGTCCACAGGAACCTCTCCCTTCCTCTGCGCCCCTGTAGCTCTTACTGTTTTGTTTGTTTGTTTGTTTATTTTTGGCTGTGCTGGGTCTTCGTTGCTGCGCGCGGGCTTTCTCTAGTTGCGGTGAGTGGGGGCTACTCTTCGTTGTGGCACATGGGCTTCTCGTTGTGGTGGCTTCTCTTGTTGCAGAGCATGAATGAGGGCTCAGGGAGATGGGAAAGCCTCTGCAAGGCCACACTGTGTTTCAGTTCTCCTCTGCCGCGTAACGAATCTCCCCCTAACTTAGTGTTTAAAACCACAGCTATTCTCTCTTGTTTTCTGTGGGTCAGAAATCTGGGAAGGGCTCCCCTGAGTACTCTTAGCTTGGCATCTTTGATGCAGTGGCAGTGAGACAGTGGCTGGAGCTGGAGCTGGAGGAGCTGCTGCGGGCTGGCCAGGAATCTCTCTCTAAAGTAATCTCTCCACAAAGTCTCAGGGCCTCTCCCTGCAGCCCCCCAATGGGCTAGTTTGGGCTTCCTCACAGCATGGTGGCCTCAGGTCAGTCAGACAGCTCGCCTGGAAGTTCAGGGCCCTAGCTGGAACATTCGAGCAGGCAAGGTGCAAGTTATATCTGCTTTGCTGGCCTCTCCTCAGAAGTCCCACACTGTGACTTCTGCCATTCCTTTGGTGGCAAGTGAGTCACAAAGCCCACTCAGCTTCAGAGAGAGGGGATACAGATGCCACCTCTCAGTGGAGGGAGTGTCAAGGTCACATCATAGAATAACAGGTGAGATGGGAGACATCGTTGCAGACATCTTTGGAAAGTACAATCTGCCCCACACAGCATGTGGCCGAGACAGGATTTGGATTCGGATTAGGTACATTTGATTCCAAAACTTGTACTACAATCTTTTAGCCCCGTCCACAGGAACCTCTCCCTTCCTCTGCGCCCCTGTAGCTCTTACTGTTTTGTTTGTTTGTTTGTTTATTTTTGGCTGTGCTGGGTCTTCGTTGCTGCGCGCGGGCTTTCTCTAGTTGCGGTGAGTGGGGGCTACTCTTCGTTGTGGCACATGGGCTTCTCGTTGTGGTGGCTTCTCTTGTTGCAGAGCACGGGCTCTAGGTGCACGGGATCAGTAGTTGTGGCACGTGGGCTTCAGTAGTTGTGGCACGCAGGCTCAGTAGTTATGGCTCACGTACTCTAGAGCGCAGGCTCAGTAGTTGTAGCGCACGGGCTTAGTTGCTCCACAGCATGTGGGATCTTCCCGGACCAGGGCTCGAACCCATGTCTCCTGCATTGGCAGGTGGACTCTTAACCACTGTGCCACCAGGGAAGCCCTGTAGCTCTTACTGTTGACACACGCAATGGTGATTTGGTCTCCCCAAGCCAGCTAGAGCCTGGCTAGGTTGAAGCAGCCAGCCACTTCTGCAGACCCTGGTGGCGAGACTGCCTCCAGGGTCTGCTGGTCTGAGAGCCCATGCCTGACACCAGCTTGTGAACTTTTTAAAGGAGGGGACAGAGAAGGTCGGTCACAACCAGAGGAAGAAAGCAGGTGGCAGCCCCAGATCACAGCAAGCCTGTGGCACGTCTCACTGTCTTAAAAAACTCGTCTGGTGTTTCTCCTTCTCCCACCAGGCACTGGCCTGGGATGACTCAGCCCTTGACAGAAAAGGTGCCTTCAAGTTGGGAAACAGCCCAGAGTGGTGGAAAGCTCATGGTTCTGGAGTCAGACACTTCCAAATTGGAGTCTTGACTCTACCATTTCCAGTTATATAGCTTTGGACAAGTTTCTTAACCTCCCTGAGCAAAAGGGAGATAAAAATGCCTTCCTCCCTGGGGTTTTTAAAAATGCATATGTAAGCAAAGTGCCAGTGTGGTGCCAGGCACTCCATAAATGCTGGTGTTCATGTCCCGGGACACGTCCAACCCCAGCTTGGAGACATCTTGAAGAGAGTTGTGAGAACTCACTCACCTGTTCCACAGACGCTAGTCCACCTCCATGATCCTGGGTAGAATGGTGGCTGAGATGTACCCAGTGAAGTGGCAACTAAACTGAGGTGTCTGGAAACTGAGAAGGAATCTGCCCTGTAAGGCCTGTGGGCAGAGGGGAGAGTGGTCTGGGAAGATGGACTGGAATGGACAAAGGTCTGGAGGTAAAAGAAGTTCAGTATCACTGGAGCGTGAAGGTCGAGGGGTGGAAGGTGGGAGGCAAAAAGCACAAAGCTGAGACCTAACTACAAAGGACCCGGTAGCTCAAGTTCCAAAATTTGAACTTTAAAGGCAACTGGGAGCCACTGAAGGGTTTTACTCAGCTGGGTGGCATAGTCAGATCTGCGTTTTAGAATAACTACCCTCCCACCCCACCCCCACCAGCAACGTTATAGAAGATGGAGTAGAGGCAGGCACTCTAATGGCAGGAAGGCCATTAGGACAGGATGCCAGCAATTCAAGGAAAAGATGGTGCTGGCCTTTTCTAGGGGAACAGCAGGGACCTGGAGAAAAAGTGGAGAAACTGAAGAGATAGGAGGTCCCTTGGGTAAGAGTTGGTGACGGCTTGGAGAGTTGGTTCAGAGCTGAGAGATATGAGATAAAAGATAAGTGCTTTGAATGAAGTCAGTTCAGAAGCCACAGAAGTAGGGGGCAAGGGCACCAATCATAGACCTGGGAGAGGAGTATTGTGGGAGGCTTTACTAAAGAGACATCACCTAACTGGAGAATTGATAGTTAAAAATTAGCCAAAGGGAAGGGGAAGGCACTTCAGGGAGAGGAAACAGCTCATGTGAAGCCCCAGAGACATGACAGATAATGCACAGAGCATATGCTCCATGTTGTTGAATAGATGATTGCTGTGCTAATTTATACTAAAATGTTAATGGGCAATATGGAATTGACCCTTTTCCCCTCCCCAGGGAGTTTGTACTTTAACAGGTCTCGAACGCTTACCCTAAGGATTCATAATTGGTAGATTTCAAGGTGGAACGGGGATACTGTTTAGGGTGAGAGGGTTTTACCATTGTCCCCAAGGTTACCAAAGTAGGTGACTAATCCCTGGGGTCAAGTAGGCCCTGGTCTATATGCAACAAAGGGTCTCTTGCCCTTGGGTCTTGCTTATCTGCCTCCACCCCAAGCCACCTGAAGGCAGACCATGGAAGCCCAGTGATTCCCAAAGGGATGCAGTAGGTTCTAAAGGCTCTGAACACAGGCTTCGGGGTAAGACTACCTAGACCCATATCCTGGCTCCTCTCCTTCCCGGTTCTGTGACCTTGGGCAAATTATTGGACTTCTCCACATCTCAGTTTCCTCATCTGGAAAATGAGGAAAATAATAGTATCTATCAATAATATTTAAGGTTTCATGAAAATCAAAAAAGACAGTACCTACAACACTTAGAATAGTGAGTGGTGATACTGTTTTGTTACTGTTATCATTTTTCTTACTAGTCCAAAGTTGCTCCTTAACACCCACCCTTGCAGATATGAAGCTGGGGCGGAACGTGGCGAGAACGTTTTTGGATTATTACCGGCTGAACCCCATGGTCGAGAAAGTGACGATCCCCACGCCAAGGCTGCGGTAAGTGCTGAGCAGAGCAGCGGGGGCTTGCGTCCTGCTTACCTGGCTTCTTGTTCAGGGGCAGCTTCCCTTAGCCTCTCTCTGTCCCGCGGTTTCCCATCTGTGTCGCGGGAAAGATGATCGGCCCTGCCACAGAGAATGTATGGAGCAGAAGCACATTTAACAGCACATTTCCTGAGTTGAAGTATCATTATGGGGTCAGACAGTGAGGGGTTGGTCACATTTCTGGGTCTAACATGGGAACCGTCACATTTCTGGAGTTGCTGGGAGGCTGAGTCCAGTCACTGTTCCAAGCTAGTCTGGGTGTTTCCATATGCTACTTCAGCTGATAGCTCCTATGTCATCTAGGCTCATAAGGTCTCTGATCCTTCAATTTCCTCATCTGTAAATGGAGACAGTGGTTCTCACTTAGAAGGTTATTAAGAGATGTGTGTTAGAGCACCCTGCACAGTGCCAGGCATGTATGTACCCCAAGCACATGAGAGTCCCCTTCTGTCAAGATGCAATGGCTCAGGGCTGAGAAGACACATCCCTGAGAAGTTTCCCCTCAGGTCCTCTGCTGGGGCCAACTTCTTGAGTTGGTGAAGAAAGAAGGTTAGGAGATGAGTGTCCTTCCTGAGGGCTGGACCAGAGCCCAGAGGGCTGGGTGTTCCCATGACTGCTGGCGGTGAGCCCAGTGAGCATTTGGGCAGTGACACCCAGCGGCATCTGGAATGCGCTGGCCCCGTCCTACCTCTTGACCTCATCTCCTACCCTCCTAGTTGTCCAGCTTCCTTGAAGGACATGACGATATCCAACTTACTGCTCCTGCCAGACCAGTCTTCCCACTGACCTTGCCCATGACCTTGCCCAAATGCTTTGCTGTCTCAGGGCTTTTGCCCTGATGCACCTTCCTCCCTACCTGTTATTAACAAAACACAGTGGTAATCACTACTGTTTATTGAGCAAAGTACTTCTTGTATATGGTCTTATTCAGTGCTCTAGACAGTTTATTCCTCATATTACAAATGAGGAAAAGGAAGCTCAGAAAGCTGACGAGAATCGCCTAAGGTCAAAGATATTTTGGCAGAGGCAGAATTTGATCATAGGCATTTATGATTCTAAAGCTGGACTGAAGTCCAGCTAAGCTCCACCTCAGTGTGGGTTCAAATTCTGTCTCAAGCTCGTGCTAGCTGTGGGAAGTTAGGCAAGTTTCCTGGCCTCATGAAACCTTTCTCCTCCTACAACCTGGCACCACACTGGCACTTTGCTTACATATGCATTTTTAAAAACCCAGGGAGGAAGGCATTTTAATCTCCCTTTTGCTCTCCTCCTGAAACCTTTCTCCTCCTACAACATTTCCATCCATTCATCTAACAGTCATTTGCTGAGTCATGCTGCCTGCTTTGAACCAGGCCCTGGGCTGGATTCCTGGGATGCAGAGAAGAGGAAGTCAAGGCCACTGCTCCTAGGAGGTCACAGTCCAGTGGGGGGGAGATAGACATGCACACAAATGATTGCAGTACAGCGTGTATATGTGCTGTCTTTCTTCTCTCTTTCTGTTATCTCCCCCTTTGCAGGAAAGAAACCCCCTAAAGTGGGGGTAATAAGGAGAGTTTTAAAAATTAGATACAAGCGTGGTGTAGTGCCTGGCAGCCAGTAGGTGCTCAATAAATGTTTCCATCTCCTCTGGCTTCTGGGGTGCAGTCCCAGATTTCCAGACAGCTCATCACAGCCTGGGGCAAGTCCCTGGTCTTCTCTGGTTGGGCTGGATGATCTCTCAGGACCCACGTCCCATCAGGCCGGAGTCCCACCTCTTCAGTCCCAGCTCCACAAGGAGTCTGTATCGCAGTGTACTCTGACTCATACTTTGTCTCCGGTTTTTCACCCCCATCCTGGTGGATTAGCCTTCAGAAGGAGCATCTCTGTTTCTTCTCTGTGCTCCCACAGTACCTAGGCTGTACTGAGCATGCGTGCATGTATACATCCCTTCATTCACTCACTTAGGAAAAACAATACTTTATGCCAAGTCTCTGGGCAGTGGGGGTGCTTGAACGAGTAAATGATTAAGGCGTGACCCCAACGTTGAAGAGCTCACCTCTAGAGAATGGTGCTCAATTCATCCTTAGAAGTCATTGGTTATGTTCTTAAAAATTTAAAGCTCTATAAAACTCAAAAGAATTGTTAGAATCTCATTTTCAAGTTATTTTGAGGATTGTCTCTTTCAGGTCCTCTGTCAGCCTGAATAAAATTATCCTGATCCTTTCCCACTTTGTTCTTGAATGTTGCACTGTCAGTAAAATGGTGCTGACACCCAGGGAGAGTAGCGACCATCATCATGCAGATGAGGTGTTGAGGCCCAGGGAGCAGACAGGATTGGTCACAGCCATGGCTAGAGCCAGGCCCCACCATCCCCAGCCTGGTGTTCTCAGCATCAGTTAGTAAAGAGTTCTTTGAGATGGGGGAGGCAGGACCCTGAAACTGGGTCTCAAGCATGCAGGGGATTCAGGGCCCTGCTCATGGGACCTCATTTCCCTGAGCTTTGGAGCCCTCGTTAGAGAAGAGCTGGAGAGCTCATTCCTCAAAGTTCATAGCCTTGAGGACTTGTGGTAAATGCGCCCACCCTTAGCCTAAGAAAAACAAAATAAAAACTCTCTCCATCCCCACATCTCTACCTCATCAAACTATGAATATCACTTAGCTCTCAATTGGTCAGCCGTTCTTGAAAAAATGAATCTCAGGAGGATACAAGGCTCTGATTTGGGACTTGAATACTTCCCCATTTTTGTATTATTTTCCACCCAAGCATCAAATAACATACAAGAAAGAGCAGTTCTGGTTTTAAAGGAAAATTATATGTTTTGACTCAAAATTAATCTTTGTTTTCTCTCATCTCTATGGATAATTATACTGTGTCAGTTTCCACCCATGTGCTGGTAGGAGCCTGCCAGCATCCCTGGGTGCTCTGCCACCCTTCGGGGAAGGTCCCTGGGGAGGCCAGGATGTGGGCCTGAGAGTGCAGGCTCAGGGACATGGCATTGATGACCAGAGCTGAGACCCCACGCTTATCTCGACCACAGTGACACAAAATGCCCCATCAAGGTGCATACAAATTAGACAGGGGAAATGAGCAGGCCAGGTGAGCCTCTGTGGGGAGGCCTCTAAGTGTAAGGTGGCCTCAGGCCAGTGCCCGTGGGCTGCCTCCACGCTGGGGTTTGGATATGTGTGTGGGGCATGGGGGTGGGAACCATCGGATCTCCATCACACTGGAGCCCACCATGTGGCAGGCCCTGCACTGGATGCTGGGGGAACGTAGATAACCTTTGCCCATTAGGAGCTCAGATTCACAGAGGAGAAAGCATGTACACAGGTAAAGATAACAAACAATACTGAGCAATGTATAAACGTGCTCCGTTACCTATCAGACTGTGCCCTCTTTCAAAAAACCTTCCATGGCTCCCCATTTCAGTTCCTCTTCTGGCTGTTCAAAGCCCTGGCCTACATTTGAAACTTCGTATGCAGCCTCCTAGCACACACCTTTCCCTTGTGAGCACCTTCTCCACCCCACCTGCTTTCTACCACTTTATACCCCAGTCAGCAAGTCATACCTCCATGTTCATCCTTTTCCTTCTTTCTGGAATGTTCTCCCTTACTGTCAGTAGATGACAAATGCCAACTTATCTTTCAAAGCCCAGTCCAGATATCACACCTCTGTGTTTTTGTCCTTGCTCTCCACCTGAGGTAGAGCTCCTTCCTCTCTGCTGGATCCCGAACTGCATTTTGCACACACGTGTGCATGGTACGTCCCATAGCGTATTGTCACAGCATCTTTGCATGTCTGGCTCCTCCACTAGATGGGCTGCTCCTTGAGGAATTATTTTATCACTCCTGTATCCT
Source organism: Physeter macrocephalus (assembly GCF_002837175.3). Lineage (NCBI taxonomy): Eukaryota > Metazoa > Chordata > Mammalia > Artiodactyla > Physeteridae > Physeter > Physeter macrocephalus. Next base: position 144,298,649 of record NC_041217.1, read on the forward strand.
TAGTGCCAGGTGCAGAGCCTAGCTGGGAGTAGGTCCTAAATAAGCCCTAAATGTATGAATTATAAAATGGTAGAACTGAAGAAGCCCCCAAGAATCATCTACTTCAACCCCTTCGTGTTATAGTGAAAAGTGAGACCCAATCAGAAATTACTCTCCCACACCATCTGGCAAACATTCGGCAGCCAGCAGGAGTATCCCAAGAAGGCTTCATGGACAAAGTGGGGCTTGAACTTGGTTTCAAAGGACATGTAGAATTCCAATGGATGAAACAGAAAGAGGAGAGAGGGCATTCCAGGTTGAGGGAAAGGTTGTAAAAGGTAGGGAGCTGAACCTGAAAAGACACATTCTAAGGCAATGACAGGCCAGGATGTTTAGGGCAATAGAGATGATAAAGATGGGACTAAAGATTCATTTAATTCATCAAACAACCTTCAAGCGTCTACTCCATACCACTCAGGAATTGTAGAGAAAAATAAAATGCGTCCAACCCACAGTCCCATGAGAAAAAGAGCTGGGCAAAGAACTCCCTAGAAAATGGTGTACTAAGAGATTAGGCACAAAGTGCTGCAGAAGCCTCTGGAAGAGAGAGGCTTATTTTCTGGGGAGTCAGCTTCCCAAAGGAGGTGAGTCTGGAGTGCACGATAGGAAAAGGAGCATCTCTGTGGGGTCCAAGTGTGAGATGCTTGCCTGCCGGTGCCTCTCTCTGTGCCCCCATCTTGACCTGCAGGTGCTCTTTGGCTCTGTAATGGCCCCAGAGTCATTCTGCATGTTCACACTCCTCCCCAGCCACTGCACACCCTCTCCGCATGCACACCACCTGCCTGGGGCTGCCCCACCTGTGGTCATACCTGGGCTTCACCCCCAAAGAAACAAACCCATCTTATTTCCCATGCTTCCTTTGGGTGTCAAGACCCACACTCTCAGTGACATATGAATGGCACCTTGTAGTTGGCAAAACTCTTCCCTAACCCCATTTACCAGAGCCTATAATGCAGGAAGGACATGCACTCTACTATTTTAGAAATGAAGAAACAGAGGCTAGAGGAAAAAGGGACTTCTTCAAGATCACATCGCCTGTAAACAACATTCCAAGCATATGTTCCAGGCTGTTGATGGGTACTAAGATCTAGATGTATCTCACCCATGCTAGATGGCCTTCCTGTGTTAGCAAGGTCCTTCATGAGTGTGGAATTTTAGACAGTGAGGCTTCCTGGTGGAGGAGCTACATTAGGGCAAGATGTCCCTTTTGTGTGCTGCCACGTGTTCTGTCTTTACCTTATTCATGACTCATCAGCAATGAAGGAAAATGATACTCCGAGGTCAGAGCATCATGGGTTATAAGAAGTCACGTCTTGAATCCTAAATCAAACAGCCCAAGAGATTCCCATATTTGTGGCATTACCATTTTCTCCCATGCATTGTAGTTCTTTATTATTTATTATTTTGTGTAATTATTTTGTATAACTGTCTCCTCTACTAAACTTTAAGCAGCCTGAGGACAGCATCAATGTCTGACTCACCTTTGTCATGTCCAGAGTACAGTGGACCATACCTAGCACGTAGCACCTAGCACCATGCCTTTGTAAGTTATAGCAGGCAAAGGAAGACGCTAGGTGAGTTTATCCATATTATCTCATTTAACCTCACACCACCCTCCAAGAATGGAATATTTTATCCTCGTTTTGTAAATGAAACTCAGAGAAGTTAAATAACTTGCTCAAGGTCGTACCTCTCATATATAGCTGACCTGGGAATTCAGTTCAGTTCTTTCTGGATTGGCTAATCTTTCCGCTGCAAATAAATCTTAATCCAATGCTTGAATGAGTGACACATCAATTTATTACTCAACAACATAACAAACAAAAAAGGCCCCGTATGAGGAAAAATGCAAACTAGATAAACTGGGTCCCTGCCCATCAGAAGCTCATAGCCTAGTGTGTGAGCAGAACAGACAGCGAATAATTGCTGAAGAGTAGTGTTAAAGGTATTGCATTGGGTGCTGGGTGCTGGGATACAGAGATGAACTAGACACATCTCTGCCTTCAGAGAGCACCCAAGATTGTAGGGGAGACAGACCCACCATGAAATGCCATGATTAGGCTATACTGAGAAATGTAAAGGGAACTCTGGAGCCCATGATGGTAGTGAAGGGAATGAGGTCCCTGGATCTGCCAAGCTGCAATTCATCTATGGGTTCATGCCCATCCCGTCGTGAAATGGATAGAATGAGTTAGAATCAAGTTGGAAATGGGGAAGACTTGTAACTATAGGACAGTTAGGTTTTCTCCAGAACCAGAATGATACAACGTATCCATCCATTCATCTAACAGTCATTCGTTGAGTCATGCTGGCTGCTTTGAACCAGGCCCTGGGCTGGATTCCTGGGATGCAGAGAAGAGGAAGTCAAGGCCACTGCTCCTAGGAGGTCACAGTCCAGTGGGGGGAGATAGACATGCACACAAACGATTGCAGTACAGCGTGTATATGTGCTGTCTTTCTTCTCTCTTTCTGTTATCTCCCCCTTGGCAGGAAAGAAACCCCCCCCTACAAGCGCCCACTCTTGCGGGGCCCAGCCAGCAGCCTCCCCAACAGCAAAGGGGGCAAGAAGAGCTCAGTGAGCCACAAAGACCCTTCAAACTCTTTTTAAGGACGTGGAGTCCGGGGAGGTCTTGTGGTGGAAGGAGCATGCATTTTCTGCTGGGGCGTGAAATTAATCACCCTCCTCTAGTTTCCAAGATAGTGGCTGTGAGATCATGTATAAGCTAGTGAAAGGGAAGGGAAAACATGAGAAATTTCATCATCGATTTTCCCTTTTACCAGTGGAAAATCAATTGTGAACCTTCAGCTTCAGGCTTAGGAACAAAATAGGAGATTCAAACCAGATGAGTACAGATGCTATTTTCCACAACATAGAGACCCTCACAGGAAGAGAAAACCCACACATCCCTTCTCAGGTCAGTGCTTTCCAGCCCCTTTACTGTTCTAAGTTGTGCAGTTACTACAGATGTTTACCTTTTAGACTAGGCTACAGTGGTTTTCTGTTTTAGAAATGCGGTGTCCACATTTGCTGACCCAGAACAATAGCAACAACACATACAACGCGAAGACAAATGCACGGTTGGGAACAATGGGACAGAATTTTTGAGATCACGATGGTCTTAGACATACGGTTAATTTATGAGCTGCATGCTCCCTGACTCCCCTAAACCCCAGCATGCAACTTCAGAAAATTGCTCTGAGAGCTATGTCCCAATGACCTGGGTCGTTTCATTGAAACTTTAGCTCCTAAAACAAAAAGTATTAGCCACACTTTCCAAAAGGTCTATCATGGTTAAGATCTCTAGATCTTGATGTCTGAGATCAAACCTGACCACTGAAGACAAGGACATGGAAAATCTGCAACAGGGGGAGGAGGCAGACCGCCAGGGACAGGAGATGCAAAAGACAAAAGGATGCACTCTGAGGCAGGTGGGGATGATAAAACAACAGCAGGGGCAATTCCCAAGGTGGAGCAAGCTCAATATTGTGCATTTTTCTACAGAGTAAAGTGCCTTTGCATGATGAATGGGTCCAGGGGAGTTGGCTCCCTTCCTGTCTGTGAAGCAGCAGGCTGAGTCACCATGACAGCCTGCTAATTAAAATGACCTCCCGGAAATGAGGATTAGGAGATAGGGAGAGGAAGGGAGGCTCAAGGGAGGTAGGTCCTTTAGCACAAAGCTTCAGTTTAGCATTCTTTTGTTTTGGGTTGGAGATTTTCAAACTTTGTTGCAAAAATTGAGAGCAAAGCTTATTCTCCCTTTGCTTATTGCTTTTCAGAAATGAAAACAAAGAACCATATGTTAGTCGGCTACAAATGTTGTGTTGTATATACAGCTTCTCCCCTGGGTTCTTGTTGCCCAGAAGAACACAAATAAAGTGCTTTATGCATCTCCTCTGTTCCTCTGAGCATTCTTGGCACCTTTCCTTCTAGGTCTCTCACTCCCTCAAGAACCAGCCGGTTGACCCAATTTGGTGTAACCCTCACTTTGCTGTCAGGGACTCTTGTCATCAAGATAAGGAAGAACAGTCAAGGCTTGACTTACCAGCAGTTCCTGCGGCAGAGTCCTGGGGAGTTTATTTGAATGCAACCGTCTCAACACGAGCCAACATTGTGGCAGAGCTTTCAGAAACGAGAGCATCTCTTGAGATGGCATAAATAGAGACAGATCGCATAAAATCAGAGATGATAGTCCAGATCTACTTTTCCCCGGTCAGACTGCTTCTATAACGTGACCATATTTAGGCCCCCCTTTTTTTTGGTGCTAAGGTGGATTATTTTATAGATTTATACTGCATATTAAATAATGGTATAGTACATTTCCAATTTACATTTTACTGGGAGTAAACTGATATCCATTTTAGCAAATCTTCATTGACGTAAAAAATCATTTATTTTCATCAACTTTTTATCAATAGAATATCCTCAGTTACAGACCCACTTTCTAAAAACTGCGTTGATTAATTAGATCACAGGTTTTATAAGCTCAGGCATGCTAGTGGTTTAAGAGCAAAAATTTGGAGCCAGGCAACTCTGGGTTCTAATTCTGCATTCAAACCTTGGTTCTGTCTCTTAATATCTGTGTGATCTTGGGTAAGTTATTTAACCTCTCTGAATCTTAGTTTCCTGTAAGATGGTGATAGTTACGTCTACCTCATTACAGTAGTTATGTGGGTTTGATGAACTTAGGTATGGGGAATGTCAGCAAAGGTGCTCAATAAATGATAGCTATTATTTGGGATGTGACCAGGATGGTGAGGTATCTGCAAATCATTTCCCATTGGAAACGGATGAGAAGACTAGAGCTGTTTCTCCCTGAGATGAAAAATAAGAGGGAGCGGGGGTAGGAAAGCAAGATCGCAATCTCTAAAAGGTTGAAGAAAACATCTTGGACATTCTTTTTGTCCAAAAAAGCAAACTTGTTCTATGTTGAGAAAAGTAAGAACCAAATCCAGGGAGGCAGTCTCAGTAAGACAAATCTCAGCTCAAACATGAGGTAAACCTTCTAGTGAATAGAGTTGTCAACCACTGGATGGGCTCCGTTGAGAGACACTGAGTTCCGCAGCAGTAGAGGTATGCAAGCAGAATCTGAGCATCTGGAGGAACTCTAGGGGGATGCTGGGTGTTCAGTGGCATCACCTCCTATTCTATAACTCTGGAGAGAAATGACATGAGATGGGAGTTACATTCCTGATGTCAGACAATGGAGTGTACAGTACAAAAAGTAACATTTAACACTAAACAAGTGACATTAAATGTCTCTGAATTACAGAATATGGACCCTGCTAACATTCAGCAATCCTTATGAGGGAAAAATACGTGGCTATAAAGCAGACTGTAGGATGTGTTTGCAAAGGACTGTCTGCTTCTCCACATTGGCAAAGCAGGGAGGCTAAGGGTAAGGGGCCAGCGGTTGCCAGTGGACTTCCCTGTGACCTCAGCCTGATAAGCAGCTCCCTAGCTTTCTTAGGCCAGGTTATACCTAATGGTCTCTGGTTAGAGGGGAAGAGTTTCAGCCCTGAGATGGAGGACAGCACCCGGCCGGCCGGTGAACTGGCTAGAAGCTACCAGCCCACCCAGCCCCAGCAGGGGGCGCTCTAGCATCTCTTCTTGACTGCTCACTTCCTTCTCAGGATAGAGCCACAGTGGGTAGAACCGGCTACCAAAGCAGTGTACTAAGGAGAGTGAGACAACCATGCAAAAAGGAGGGGAGGAGAGTGAAGGGACACGCCGGTCCTCTACCTGGCTCTCACACAAATCTCCATAAACAGTACTCATTTTCCTAAGTAGTGAGTGCCGTGCCAGGCATGGAAATCTGGAGTGATTAACATTTGTGGAGCATCAATTCAATTCATAAATATTTTTGAACATTTACTGTGTGCCAGGCACTGTGCCAGATGCCTTTACATCCATTGCCTCATTTGATACTCCCGACGGCTTCTTGTGATAAGTATCATTTTCTCATTTCTCAGGTGAGAAAATGAAGACCCCTAAAGGTAAAATACTTTGTTTGCATTCATATGGCTAGGGAGAACCTGGATTCAAACCCAGCTCCCTTCCCACTACCCTACACGGGACCTTCTCCGTTAGTTTCCAGGTAAAATCAGGCCAAAACAGGAAAAAATCAGGCCAAATCCTTTCATAATGTATTGCAAAGTTTGGCTAGTTATACTTACTTGATCCAAATCCTAGAGGAATTTCTAGGTTTTCACCTCCTTTCTCTTGGACCCTCTCTTCATGTGTAATGGTTGCTTCTAACAGTTGCTCACTGATGTAACCCTGCTCTGACCCAGTCTGGCAGCTAGGTATATGAAAAAACTGAATCAGAGATTGAATTTTGAAGAAATAAAGGTACAAGAGCAAACATTCAACAGTTGCTCTCCGCACTAATGAAGCTCACACAGACAAAAGAATGGCATGTCACTGTACGTTGTACCTTGCAATAGATCAATATTTTATTAAACTGTACTGATGCCATTTAAAAAAAAAAAAAGCAGAAAGTAAGTTTCCAGGCTGGGTGTATGTGTCAATATTTCAGGAACTTGTTAGCACCTGCTGATGAAACCCCGCCTTCTTCCCACCTCTCATTCCCGCACACCTGTCTTGAGTCCCTGCCGGGCACTCCAACAGGGTAGGGTTTCATTTATCACTTGACATGCAAAAGCTTCTAGATCTTCCAGGATTCCTGGAAGCTCAGCAAGGTAGTTGTTACCGGGCCCATCCTGGCACCTTCTGGGTTACTGACCCCAGGAAGCTAATCTAGTTCAAGTGTTGTATCATTCCCTCCTCAGTGTGTGAGCTGAGCCCACTGTGTCCCTCAATGTTTGTTCAGACATTTTCTTTGAGTCCTACCCCCTGAGCACTTTAAGGGCACCAAGATTAGAGGTCCTTTCCCTTATGGCTCAGCTCAGCCACTGGGGTACCAGGGCAGACAGAACAGGGGAGACATTATGACATAATAGGGACAGCCTGAGCTGAAAGAGTCAGGTAAACTGAAATGTGAATCCTAGCTCTTCCATTAACTAGCTGTATGGCTTTGGGCAAAGAATTTAACCTCTTTAAGCTTCAGGATCCACATCTGTAAAATGGGAACGATAATACCTACCTCCCACAGTTATTGTGAAAATTAAATATAATGACATCTAGGTACAACACAGTGCCTCTAGTTAGTAATGTATTGTGCACTGAAACGTTTGTTAAGAGGGTAGATCTCATGTTAAGTGTTCTTATAACGACAACAACAACAAAACGAACAAAAGACAGAAAAAAAAACAAGGAAATGTTTGGAGGTGATGGATATGTCTGTTACCTTGACTATAATGATGGCAACATAGGCAGATACCTAATCTGCCTATGACCAAACTTGTCAAATTGTAAACATTAAATATATACAGGTTTCTGTATATCTATTATACCTCAATAAAGCTGTTTTCAAAATATAATAACATCTCTAAAATACCTGGCATAGAGTAGAACTCTCTCCCCAACCTCCACCTTTAACTTGCCGGGATTGGAAACCCCTTTCCTTGAAGCCAAAGCTTTTCTTACTCCCAAATGAAGTGCAGAGAGAAGTGTAAACCGCCCCCCCTGAGGACAGGAATTAGAGAAGTATCTAGCAAAATGACAGTCACCCAGAGGGATCAGTGTCTTTGTAAGTTGGGGGCTCAGAACAGGTGGGAAGACAGCGCTGGACACAACGTTCTCCTAGACTGAATTGAGGCAGCACTGACAAGACTAAAGAGGGAGGGGCGTAGAGGTTCTGCAAGATACCAGTTTTATTAAAATAACAACAAACAAATCTTAGTAAGATTTATAAGAGGCTCTTTCTCTGCTATTTTTGACCCTACAATGTCTCCAGGGTCGTCTCTGTGAAGTTATCATACCAATACACTCTGCTAGCTGAAACTCGGGACTTCCCTGTAGCACTTTCACCTGTATTAACTCTATGTGCTCTCATCAAACTCAGGGTGCATGCTGGACAGGGCTTATTTTCCCCATTTTGCAGAAAGAAGAAACTGGTATCGGTGTAATTAAGTCCCTTGCCCATAGTCCACAGCTCGTAACTAACTAGAACAGGACCCGGGTACACGCTTGACTCTGCCACATCCCACTACCTCTGTGGGCAACCCCAAACCTCACCACTAAGCTGACCAATTCAGGAAGTCATTCCTATGACACCTGTTTTAACTCCTTAATGCTTAAAATTCACTTGTTCCCCAAAGACCTCACGTTTCTTTTTGGCTGCCCCCATGTCAGCCTTAAATCCAAACCTGCTTCTCTCTCTGTCACCCGCTGTCTTGGTTAGTGTCCTCTTTTCCCGCCTCGTTGCCCAGGCTGGAAACCTTGCCCTTGTCTTAACTCCCGTCCCTTCCTCTTTCCACACAGCCGGCCAGTCACCAAGGCTCATTGCTTCTGCCTCTGTGATGCGTCTGCCTTCGAGCAGTATAATGGCATGACTTTGGAGTCAGATAGTCCTGAGTTTTCATGTCAACTCCACCGCTTGCTATTGTTGTCTTGTGAATCATTTAAAGCAGAGTTTTCTTTCCTCATCTTTAAAATGGGGACATAATACTTATGGGCAGGATTGTTGTGCATTTTCCTTCCTCTGCCTTTTCCATGCTCTTCCTCCTCTTCACTCCCACCATCATGTCCTGCCTGGGTTGCTGGAACAGCCCCTCCTTGACCTCCCTGCCTTCCGATGCTCTCCTCTAATCTATTCTCCCTCTCTCCAAAAGAGCGTCCACGATCTCTATAAAACATGACCCCATGTTTATGGCACCTCTTTCAAATCAATCGTCTGAGCCAGGAGCTTGGATATCATGCCACTTTTGTGTCTTTCTCACCTCCCTGCCGATCAGTTGCCACATCCTGCTGGTTCTGCTTGCTCAGCGTTTCTCATATCCATCTACCATCTCCACTCTTCTTAACTAAAGAAAATCCTTCTCATCCTTCAAGACTTAGCTCAGATATTCCAGCTCCACATCATCCTCCCCAGTCGCAGAGTTGTAATGAATTGCTTCCTTTTCCTGTGTCCCCTAGCACTTTGCTGGTTTATCTATTTATCAATTACTTCACTGAGATGATAGTCACCTCCTTCATTATTATTTAATTTCTGAGAGCAGAAACTAGGTTTTATTCATCTCCATACCTCTCATGGCACCCAACACAGCTCCAGACATATCAGAGGCACTCAGTTAATGTAGCAGAACAAAAGAATGGACAAATCTTATATCCAAAATTCCATTCTGAGCTTATCCTAATAACTGGATCCTAATTACAGATCTATCTTCCCAAAGCACTGACTTCTCTGAGACATTCCACTGCTCAGACTTCATCCATAGCTCCCTTTACCTCCAGAACTAAATTTCAACTCCACATTCAAGGCAGCATGCAAGGTGGAGGGCTTTGGACTTACGGTCAGAAGTCCCGAGTGGCCTTCAAGGCTCCACTCTCAAAGGACAGATGGAGGAGATAGATTCACTGGGTTGGCCAAAAAGCTTTTTTGATTTATCATAGCTCCAAAGGATTAAGCTCAGTGAATTTTGCTCAGACTATTTTTATGAAGTAGAATAATGACAATATAAGGAAAACCCAAACGAACTTTCTGGCCAACCCAATACTCCATCAACAGTCTTTTCTTGAAGGCCAAATTCACTTTTACAGCCCAAGGCAATTAGATCATTCTTCTTATAACCATAAAAACAACTATCGTTGCTGCTTCTGTGGCTGCTGCTACTACTGTGGTGCTGCTACTACTACTGCTGCTACTACTACTACCACCACCACTAGCACTGTCAGCACAACTAGTACTACTACTGCTGCTATTACTACTACTGCCATCACTAGCACTGTCAGCACCACTACTACTTCTACTGCTGCTAATACTACTACCACCACCACTAGCACTGTCAGCACCACTACTACTACTACTGCTGCTACTACTACTACCACTACCACTAGCACTGTCAGCACCACGACTACTTCTACTGCTGCTATAACTACTAGCACCACCACTAGCACTGTCAGCACCACTACTAATATTACTGCTGCTACTACTACCACCACCACTAGCACTGTCAGCACCACTACTACTTCTACTGCTGCTACTACTACTACCACCAGCACAAGCACTGTCAGCACCACTACTACTACTGCTGCTGCTACTACTACTACCACCACCACTAGCACTGTCAGCACCGCTACTACTACTGCTCCTTCAACTACTACTACCACCACCACTAAAACTGTCAGCACCACTACTACTACTACTGCTGCTACTACTACTACCACCACCACTAGCACTATCAGAACCACTACTATTTCTACTGCTGCTACTACTACTACCAACACCACTAGCACTGTCAGCACCACTACTACACTGCTGCTTCAAGTACTACTACCACCACCACTAGCATTGTCAGAACCACTACTACTTCTACTGCTGCTACTACTACTACCACCACCACTAGCACTATCAGCACCACCACTACTACTACTGCTGCTACTACTACTACCACTGCCACTAGCACTGTCAGCACCACTACTACTACTGCTGCTACTACTACTACCACCACCACCACTAGCACTGTCAGCACCACTACTAATATTATTGCTGCTACTACTACCACCACCACTAGCACTGACAGAACCACTACTACTTCTACTGCTGCTACTACTACTACCACCACCACTAGCACTATCAGAACCACTACTACTACTGCTGCTGCTACTACTACTACCACCACCACTAGCACTATCAGCACCACTACTACTACTACTGCTGCTACTACTACTACCACCACCACTAGCACTGTCAGTATCGCTACTACTACTGCTGCTGTTACTATTACTACCACCACCACTAGCACTGTCAGAACCACTACTACTACTGCTGCTTCAAGTACTAACCACCACAACTAGCATTGTCAGAACCACTACTACTTCCACTGCTGCTACTACTACTACCACCACCACTAGCACTGTCAGTATCGCTACTACTACTGCTGCTGTTACTATTACTACCACCACCACTAGCACTGTCAACACCACTACTACTACTACTGCTCATACTACCACTACCACTAGCACTATCAGCACCACTAGTACTACTACTGCTGCTACTACTACTAATACCACCACGACTAACTCTCAGCACCACGACTACTACTACTGCTGCTACTACTACTGCTTCCACTATCACTATTGTTGCTGATGCTGCTACTGCTACTATTATTATTATTAATCTGCTACTACCACTGCTACTGCTACCGCTATTACTGTTGGTGCTGCTGTTACTACTGCTGCTACTATTACTGCTAATCTTCTACTACGACCACTACTATTACTACTGCTGCTGCTGCTCTGCCCTAGCTGAGTGCCTGCTCAACTCCAGGCCCAGCACTCCGGGTTGCTTTGTTTTACATGTAATCCTCACAGCAACCCTATAAAGCAGGGGTTGCTCCCTGAGAAGGAAACAGAAACTCAGAGAGGTTAAGGAACCTGTCTAAAGTCACACAGCTCCTAAGTAGAGGAGCCTCGTTGTCACCAGACCCCCAGTGCTTGCATTCTTTCCATTTTCCCCTCTGCCTTTATGTGTACAGTCCTAAGACTGACAAAGCGATACATATGTAATGCTGGTTATAAAAATCCTCTGCTTGGGCTTCCCTGGTGGCGCGGTGGTTGCGCGTCCGCCTGCCGATGCAGGGGAACCGGGTTCGCGCCCCGGTCTGGGAGGATCCCACATGCCGCGGAGCGGCTGGGCCCGTGAGCCATGGCCGCTGAGCCTGCGCGTCCGGAGCCTGTGCTCCGCGACGGGAGAGGCCACAGCAGAGGGAGGCCCGCATACCACAAAAAAAAAAAAAAAAAATCCTCTGCTTCAGGGAGATCACTGGTTCATCTTTGTTCCTGTGTACGACCTCATTTTGCCTTATTCCCCTGAGCCTGGCTCTAGGCGTTCTCCTCTGCAGCTAGATGTCTGTCCCTGCTCATCCTCCATGCCTGAGTCTCTGCCTTTGAAACAACTGCTGAGAAACGATTGTCTTACAGGCAGAGCTGGCACTACCCTTAGAGTTCTAATGACAAGAGAGAGGTTTTGCCAGGAGGTCAGGATAGAGTAATGCAGAGGAGGCCTCTGTTAACCCACCTCCTGCATGAAAAAGCAGATGCTAGAGGGAGTTTCCCCACTAAATATCCTACAGACTTCCTCTTCCTCCACTCCAAACCACTTCCTGCCCCCAGGATTCAAATTGTAAAGGGAGAAGGATTTAAAAATGTAGCCACTGGGATACAGGGTTCTGCTCCCAGCTCTGATACTGCCTGGCTGTATGACATTAAAAGAAAAACAGAAAACCTCTTGCCCTGTCTGGAGTTACCTCAGAGCTTCAGCTGGTTTCTGGTTCTTACTCTTTAAAATGGGGACATAATCTTCAACCAACTCTCAAGAGTATTGTGAGGATCCAAAGAGAGGGTAACTGGGAAAGTACAGTATTTTGACAAGTCTTTCCCAGTATTTTCTCCCCTCTTTCTGAGACCTCATAAAGGTCCCCTACCTGGTCCATGCCTTGCCTTTGACCTGGATTGTTCTGTCGTTAATTCATCCAGCAAAATTTATTAAACACCTGTGTTTGCCAGCCACTTCTCATTTCTGTCTGCTGCCCTGATTTCTACCTGTCCTTCAAGACCCCTCCTCCAGGAAGTCTTCCCTGACCTTCCAGCCCTCAGTGCTAACTCATCCTCTGAGCTTCTAGAGAACTATTGTCTAAACCTTTCACTGGCCCTTAACAATGGCTCTGGTATTTCACTTCTCCTGTTTATCAGCTCTATCTTCCCCACTCTACTTTGCCTTATTCTTGGGGTGAGATGATTAGAGATGGCAAAACCAGTCTTACTCATTGCTCAGGTCCCAGGGCCCAGACGAAGGCCCTGCAGAGAGTAACCATTCACTGAGAATTGGCAGGTATTGCTGCTGCTGCAGCTGCTGACGATAATGATGATGATGGGCATGAAGATGAGATGCCTGCTCTGAGCAGAACATTTCTGCGAGACTGATGCCCCTCCTTCCATCTTCCCACACCCCCTTCCCTCCAGAAGTTCATAAATAAGGGCAACTCCTTAAATTTCTGGGAAAAGTGGAGCAAACCTAGCTTACAGGCCCATATAGAAAGCTGTCAAACTTTAAGGCTAAGAGCATTCATGGGAGAGAAAAGAAGAAAGGAGAGGGATGGGGAGGGGCTGGGTGAGGTAGAAAAGATAAAGTGACTGTGATGGATGTAAGTGCATGAGTGAGTGAGTGTGTGTGTGTGTGTGTGTGTGTGAATTTCTGGGAAAAGTGGAGCAAACCTAGCTTACAGGCCCATATAGTGTGTGAGGCTTTTATGAGTAACCTCCTTATATCTGAGTTTGTGACACATGGGTTTGTGTAGTTGTGAATGTATATTTGCATAACTCAGTATTAGATTATAGATCATTGTCGATTCTAAGCACATTTTTATATTGCCTCCTAGTTTGAGGTCCTGGGCTAAGTTTCTGTTTGAAATTCTATCTAATCTCTTGACATTTCATCCATATTATTGGGTCATCCCCTCTGCCCAGCCTCCCAGAGACTGTACCCAGAGGATGTCAGGGCCACCTCTCCTGCTTCCCAGTCCCAGGGAAGGCTGATGCGGGTTGCAGCCAGACCAGTCCCACAGGGTAAGAAGCTCACCAAGAACCCCTTTCCTAACCCCATCGTTGGGTGGCCTCGTGTTGACGGCTCTTTCCTGTATCTCAGCCTTCTTCGTGCTTCTGCCTATTTTTCTCTTTCTCATTCTTCAGTCCAGCCTCGACTGAAGGTTGAAAACACAACTGTGGCGTGGTGTTGGGAAGGGAGAGACTGCTCTCCCCAATACCTCTCCAAGCTGCTCCTGGAGAACTGAATGGTTCAGAGCCACGATTCCAGAACGTTCTCTTCTGTTCAATTTTAGATGCACTCGCTGAGGGTCTGGTCTAAAGTAGGCTGAGTCCTGGTCGGTGTTTGGAAGTGGAGAGTGCGCCACTGTGAATATACACTTTGTTGCTCCACGGAGCAGCTCCAGGGGCCCTGAGGCTTTGACTTTGCTGAAATGCAAATACATAGGATGGGGACTCTCAAATGTTACGCCTTATTCATTGTGAACAGCTAAATTCATTCTTTAGCACGTTTAGCATCCATTCATTCCTTCTTTTGTTCACTGTTCATTCATCCTTAAGGAGACCATGTGATTATTAGAAAGAGCGCTAACTCAGAGGCTTGGATTTAAGCCTGATTCAGCTGCTGTCTTCTTCCCTCTGAATCTCAATCTCCCCTGCAGAATGGAATTAAAAATGAGTGTTCTGCCTAATCCATGGGATTGCTTTAAGGAACTTCAGGGGAAATGGACTTAGTGGGGAGAAGGAACTAACCTTCTCCACACGCATCCATTCTACAGCCAAACAAGTGGAGGCGGGTGAGGGCAAGGAGATCTCAAAGTGATCCATCAGAGAGAGCTTGAACCGGAAGCAAAAATATCTGGAATCAAATCCCAGTCTACTAGCATTTATGCAACTTTAGAAAAGTAAGTCTCCCTCTCCCAACCTCAGTTCGCACACCTATAAAATGAGCCTGTTGAATTAGGCAACCCCTGAAGGCTCCTACAATTCTGCCATTTTGGGAGTTCTAGGACCCCTCCAACCCAGGTGCCCACCCTGAAAGATGATCTCTTATCAACCTTGAAAACCATGTCAGGTTTCTAGACCAATGCTTGGGCAGGATGTGTAGGTAGTAAACTTTCACACTCAGCTCAGCAACACTGGTGGTGAGGCGGGCCTCCCAAAGATTCTTTCTGTCCTCAGACCTGATGCTGAACCAGAGGCCTCTGGAGAGATGAGACCAGCGGGTGACACGGCGAACCTTGCATACGGAAGGTGCGGTGCTGTGGACTTAATTAACATCACCATGTAATAGGTACCATGGAGCGTGTTTGAGCTGCCAGAGAGAATAAATAAAGCAATGTTTTATCTTAAGTGTTGGTTAACGGTGAGTAACAAATGGACTCGTGCTTTCTTTACTGCACTTCACTGCACAGCCCTACTAAGGCTGCCCTAGACCCTGTGGGAGGGCACACCTGCATTTCAAGAGCGTGCGTTATAAATTACTTGCCGAGCAGCTGGAGAATTGGCACCCTGACTGGACGCTGTAATAGACTCACATAGAGAGGGGGGCACAGGACTATGGACTCTGGTACCTGACAGACCCAGCTGAGATCTGCTCTGCCATTATGTGACCTTGAGCCACCTCTATGAACTGCAGGTTCCTCACTTATAAAGTGGGATTAATTAGCGCCTGGGTCACAGGAGGTTTGTGAAGAATAAATGACATGATGTAAATAAAGTCCCTGGCAAATGGAAGTGTCCTTCAAAGGTAACTATTATTATTAGTCACATTCACATGACTCTTAGGCTCAGTATTTCTAAGATAATCAGGCCAGCCAACAGGCTGGCACACACAAGAGAAGCTACAGTCCCTCATCGTGAATGGATACTGAGGTGACAGGGTCTTCCTCCATCAACAGCAGGTGGTCATTCGTCCACCTCCAACAGTGTCCTTCTCTCCTCTCACTATAATACCATCAATCTTCCTTTCTTTCCCTTTCTTTCTTTCTTTCTCTCTCTCTTTCTTTCTTTCTTCTTTCCTCCCTTCCTCCATCCCTTCCTTCCTTCCTCCCTCCCTCCCTCCCTTCCTTCCTTCATAATGCCTGCCATGGTATCTTAGTTTGGGTTCTTTCAAAAGCAGAGACCTGGACAAGAAACTGAGAGCAAGCAGCTTATTCACCAGGTGATACCTGGAAGTAGATGTAAGGGGGAGGCAAAAGTGAGACAGAGCAGGGAGAAAACCCAGTAAAGTGTGTATTAATGACCTAATAACCACTGAGGGGAAAGGGCCTCAATCCCTCCAGGAACTTTCTTGGAACTGGTATAAAAGCACTCCCCAGAGCTGTCTCCCTGGAAGACAGGGAAACAACTGAGTGTTGCCCCCTTGGGTGTAAATTCCCCTTTACTGCCTAGTTGCTCCTCTGTAAGGCTGATCCCTGAGGCAGCCCTGGTCCCGTTCCAAGTGCATGGAACTGTCCACCATGGCTGTGCTGAAATCAGGTGAACTGAGGAGATGTGAAGCAGACAGCACAGGCATCTGCCATACATGGGCACAAGAGGGTCGAGTGAGGCCTGAGTGCATTGACTTTGCTGTCCCATGGCTGGTAAGTTTGGTAGGGACAGTGTCTGAGTCAACTCTGTATCCCAAGAATCTAACAAGTGTCTGCACAGCATTGCATACCCAGTGATTATGTGCTGAGTGAAAGGATGTATGTATATAGGTATGTATGGATGGATGGATAGATGGATGGATAGCGGGGCATACGGATGGATAGAGGGACTTTCTCCTTTGTAAGAGAAATTTCTACCTACAATGTAGCAGGTAAATGGAGGCTGGGGGAGGTGGAATGCAGATAGAGTTTGATGTACCGGGGTGATAAGCATGGGGCATGGGCAGGTAGGTCAAGGAGTCCTCAGAAGAAATAAATCTACAGCTGAGTCAAGCGAGCTGCACCAAATGGGTCATCATCGATGCTGGGCCTGTTGACGAAGTTGCCTCAACCTGATACTTCAGCTTGGAATCCACACCACAAATGGTAGCCAGAAGAGTGGCTGAAATGAAATTGTGAAGAAAAGTAGTCTCAGGGCAGGATCAAAAGAGGGAGAGACTGCGTGTGTGTGGAGGTGGGGGGCTGGTGGCAGGGAAGGGCAGTAGCCTGAAGCTTGGACTCCAAGGACCTCAGATTTAGACACTCCTTAGGCCTTTGCACAGCCTTGCCCTTGCTTACAGTCCACTTTGCTATTGCATGAAAGCTGAATTTCCTTTTAGTACTGAGTGCATTTGACCAGGGAAAAGGAAAATAAAAACAAAGTGTTGGGATATTATACATTTTATAGGCATCTTTATTTTTTATTATAGTTGCAATCTTGATCAGTTTCTACAAGTAACATTTCCTTTATCCTGATTATGAACATAATACTGCTTGTTTGGATAACTTTGACATTTGAAAAATAGGAAAAAGCCTAAAGAAAATAACTTACCACCACCAAGAGATAGATAACTCAATGTATTTTAAATATATTTTAACAACATTTAGATAATTTTATATTAACAATTTTAGACATTTCCCCCCATTGAGCTCCCCAGTTGGATTGTGTAATATATAATTTTCATATACAGTTCTCCATGTCATTGAATATTCATTGAAAATAATTTTTACTGATTATGTGATATTCTATCATACGGGTAAAACCTAATTTATTTTCGCATTAGACATTTAGGTCATTTCCCATTTTTTTAATGTTAGAATTTTGCTGGTGTGAACACACATGTGCAAAACCCTTCATATGCAATGTGTCCTTTAAACTTCCCTACAAACCTATGAGGTGAGTACTATACAGATTCCTTTTATACAGATTAGGAAACTGAGGATCTGAGAGGACTTAAATGATTTGTTAAAGGTTACTTAGTTCAGGTTACCCTAAAACAGGCCCTGGGGTAAGGACCCAAGTACAAGGGATTTATCTAAGAAGGGATCTCAAGAAAAAACAGTAGAGAAATGGAAAATGAGATGAGGAGGGCAGGCAGCCAATGAAATGGTCATTAGCAAGCAAGTTGCCACCGTGGATAACCAGAGCCTAGCCCTGCTGGGGAAGCTCAGGGATCTAGTGTACTCATGTCTCAGGATTATCCCAGTCCAGGGGTGAGAGAGCTGGGTATTTTTCACCAGCTCCCATCAGTCTTGGTTGAGGCTGCTCCCAAGGAGCCTGAATTCCCTGTCACTTCTAGGCTGCTGGGAGAGGGAGCAAAGCAGTCTCTGGAGGCCACATAAATTCAGGTGCTGCCAGTCAGAAGTTGGGCAGCACTCCCTGCGATGATGAGGGCAAGGAGGTAAGGGTGGGTGCTGACCGGGGCCACTAAGGTCTGTCACATAGCTACTAACCGTCAGAGCTGCAATTTGAACACAGATGTACCTAAGTCCGGAGCCCATACTTTTAATGAACTGGCTTTACAGATTCACGAAACCTCCCTGTGACCTTGGGCAAGTCACTTCATCTCTCTGAGCTCTAGGACCTGATGGGAATAATGCTCTCTGCCACATCTGACTCAAAGCACTGTCATGAGATGACAGCATGGATGTGTCAGCACCTTGCTTATCAGCAAGGCCAAGGTTGGTTCAGCATTACTGACCATTCCCATCAGATGGGTAGGAATCACTTCAGGCAGACATTCAGTGCTCTCCTGATGATATAGCTAATTAAAGGAAATTAATAGAAGATGGGCCGGTTCCCTGAGTTTATTAGCTGAGTAGTTTTCTAGATTAATTACATAGAAGGCAATGTACATACAGCTCATTGAAATAAATATAAGTCCTTGATGAACTTTGGAGCAGTCCATTTTTCTGGCAGGAGGGAGATGAATACATAATTGCTTATCTCTATGCACTGACAATCTCCAGGTCCGGATTCTCCCAGGAGGAAGTTTAATTGCTCCATAAGCTTCAAATTCAAGGGCTCCTCAATGCTAAGATTCTGACAAGCTGCATTAGAGTAAAAATGACAAAGATACCAGTTTACATATTTAATAAATATGTGGCTCCTGAAGGGGCTGATACAGGCTGGTCATGCCAAGGAGGTTACCAATAGGAAGTCAGTATTTCTGCAGCCCTTCCCTGCTGACTGAAGTTCACATTTAAGGGTAAGGTCAAGCAAACTGGAGATTGAACCCTGGTCTGGCTGACTTCAAAATCCATGTTTATTCTATAAGACCTGTTCTCCCCTGTGTTCTCTCCTGTCGATATTTTACAGCTTTACCAACCACCAGAAAGTAAGTGTGAATTAGCTGCATAGAACTATTCTTAAGTGGTAGCTATCTACACCGATTCCTACACCCTGCCCCACCCTAGTCCAGGCCTGTGTAAGCATTTATCTAGATTTTATTTTGGTAGTATGGAACATGAGTTAATATTTCAAAAATTTGGGTTTGAAAAACTAGCATGTTTACTTACTTCTAGGCACTATGGCTATAATTCAAGTAGCTTTCACCAGGTGAATGATGGTGCCAATGCCTCCATCTACTATTACTAATGCCAGGAGATTTACATGCATTCTTTTTTAAAAAAATAAATTTATTAATCTTATTTATTTTATTTTTGGCTGTGTTGGGTCTTCGTTGCTGTGCACAGGCTTTCCCTAGTTGTGGAGAGTGGGGGCTACTCTTTGTTGCAGTGCACGGGCTTCTCATTACGGTGGCTTCTCTTGTTGTGGAGCACGGGCTCTAGGAGCATGGGCTTCCGTAGTTGTGGCTAGCGGGCTCAGTAGTTGTGGCTTGCGGGCTCTAGAGCGCAGGCTCAGCAGTTGTTGCGCACTGGGCTTAGTTGCTCTGCAGCATGTGGGATCTTCCTGGACCAGGGCTCGAACCTGTGTCCCCTGCATTGGCAGGTGGATTCTTAACAACTGTGCCACCAGGGAAGCCCTACATGCATTCTTAATCTTCCCAACAACCCTGAGAGGAAGGTATACGGTCCCCATTTTGTAGATGAGGGGTCAGAGACACGAAAAGTAACATGCCCAGGGCCACAACGCTAGTAAGTGGTAAAGGGAGGATTCAAACATACTTCAGTCTGGCTTCAAAGCCCAAGCACTTTGACACCATGATAACACCTCCAACCATCTAGATGTTCCCCAGCTTTCAAACCCATGAATTGTGCCAATTCCATATTCTCACCTCTAGCCTAAGACTATCCCCAGAAATTCAGATTCATATAGTCAGTGGATCACCAGCTATCTCAGACTTACACAGAATTTTTGATTTCCAGGTATTTTTTTATCCCTGCCCCAAATCACCTCCTCTGTCTTTCTTATCCATGCAAAAGGCAATACCATCTGGTTGCCCAGGCCAAATATTTTGTTGTTAATCTTGATACTTCCCTTTTGATCCTTCATATCTAGTACATTAACAGTCCTACAAAATACACCTGAAATCCATCCACCTCTCTCCATCTCCTCTACAGCCACTTCAGAGCAAGCCACCACCATCTCCAACCTGTGTGAATGCAACACCTTCCTCTAAGGATCCTGCTTTCACCTTCATTCCCCTGCAGTCCATCTTCCCCCAAGTGCTCTTTTTAAAAAATCATAAATCATATCATCTGCTACAGATTGAATGTTTGCGTCCCCCCAAATTCATGTGTTGAAACCTAATGCCCAGCAGAATAATATTAGGAGGTGGGGCCTTGGGAAGTGCTGAGGTCATGAGGCTGGAGCCCTCATGAATGGGCTTCACTTAGGATAATAACAACTATACTGGCTGGAAAACACCGAGTATGTTTAAATACATTATTAATTCATAAAAAAATTAGTTCAATTTTGTAGAAAGATAGGAAATCTCATTATCTTAGAAAACTCATTATCTCAAAAACTGGTAAAAAGAGGGAAAGAAAGAAAAATTTAACCTGCCTTTCCTGTGCAAACTAGGAAATGTGCTAACACCAAAAAGAGAGAAAATTAGACATTATGTACCTTCTGTTTTATATATATATATACATATATATTTTTTTTAATTAACCTGAATTTGATCAAGCTTCTAGATTCAACTACCAATTTTCGTGAAATACAGAGGACAGAGGAACATATTAACTTGTACCATGAGGAAGCAGATAAAAATCCAGACTTAGGTCACCTAAAGGCCAAATAACCTAGGTTCTTCCACAAATAAATTGCAAGTCAAAAGGTGGGGGCAGAGAGAGAAATTTTAGTTTGAAGAGACTAACGAAACGCACAAAACAGGCAAAACTAATCTGAATTATTTAGGTATTCGCCCTAAATGATAAACCTCTGAAGAAATGCAAAGGAGTGAAAAACTATAAAAATGAAAGGCAATGGTTACTTTGAGAGGGAAGGAGGAGGCTGTGATTGGGATGGAGTACATGGAGGGCCTTTGAGTTTGCTGGCGAAGTTCTATTCCTTGACATCAACTGGTATTTACAAGGGTGTCTGCCTTAAAACAATCCATGAAGCTATTCTTTGTTTCATGTGATTTTCTATACCTGCATTTTATTTTACAATCAAAAGTTTTTTTAAGCCACTATGAAGAGAGTGATTTGAGTGGGAGAAGATACTTATACACATATAACCAACAAAGGAGTATATCCCAAACACAATAAAGGACTCCTGAAAATTCATTACAAAATGATAATCAACTGTATCAGCTGGCAAAGTCATATTGGCAAATTTGTGGAAAGCCTTATAAATAGACAATCTACAAAGCTGAGAGTATTGTGTAGGGATATCACAAGATTAGCCCTCTAAGTCTAAAAGGACAGGAGAGGTAACAGTTCCTAGAACTCGGAAACAGAAAGAGCTGTTGGAGACAGCTGCCTGCCTGGAGCTGTGACCTTGGATCAAAGGATACAGTCAGCCCCTCATGACTCAGCAGAGAGAGAATTGAGGAACTAAATACCCAACCCCCACACCTCCCCCCTTTCCTCCTTCCCTCCCTCCTTCCCTCTGTCTCTCCCTCCAGTGCTCTCCAGGGCTCCAGTGCTGAAGTTAGAGGATCAGGGAACCCATGGCTGCAATCCATCTGGGTCGCCCCCAAGGACATACAGCAGAGTGAAGAAGTTGTGAGTGGATCTGGAGGGGCAAGTGAAAGACATCCAGCATCTCAGCCCATTAGACAAATGGCCAAAAGACTCAAATAGCAGTTCATAAAAAGGAAACCCAAATGGCCAAAACTCATACGAAAAGGTGAACTTCCTTTGTAATCAGGGAAATGCTCATTAAAACCACACGAGGTGACTCTAAACACACAGATTAGCAAGAATTTAAAAGTCTGATGGTATCTAGTGTTGGCAAGAATATGGAACAATGGGAGCACTCTTCCACTGTTAAGTAAGTATGTCAATTGGTAAGACTGAAAAACAATTTGGCATTACCTAATACAGTTGAGGATACTGCTACACTGTGACCCAGCAATTGCACTCCTGGGTATATACCCTAGAGAAACCCATGCTCAAGTGTCCAGGAGGCATGCACAAGCATGCTCATAGCAGCACCATATGCAATAGCCTCAAACTGCAAACATCCCACCTGCAGAATGGATGTCTACGGTGTGGCAGATCCACATGATGAAATGCTATTCAAAAATGATAATGTTGCCACTCACAAACTACGGATGAATCTTAATACATTGCTGACTGAAAATAATAAGACAAAAAAGTATATAATGTGTGATTATATTTACATGAAGTTACAAAACAGGGAAAATGCAATTGATTCATTTGGGCATATGCACTTAGGTGGTAGAAGTATAAAACAAAGCAAGAAAGTAATTTCATAAAAGTCAGGATAGTGGTTACCTCTAAGGAGAGGAGAATGTTGGAAGGAAGGATCACAGGGGCAGGAGGTACTGAAGGCTGATCCTGAGATGCTGGAAATGTTCTATTTCTTTACCAGGATGTGTTACATTTTATGTTTTAAAAATGAGATTTTAAAAGGGTAGTCACTAAAAGGTTGCTTGGAAGCTCTGTGGACCTGGGCAAAGCTCAACCGCCTGTGAACTTTACTACAGGATGATCCATTTTGTTCACTGCTGAGTCCCTTGCCCCTTCAACAGTTTTTCCTTAAAGCAGGTAGGTGTTCAGTAAATATTTGTTAAATAAAAGAAAATTTTCAGATATGTCTTGTCTTGATAAGAACCATTTATGCCTCCCTCCCCAGAACATGGTATGTAGAAGTCTGAGGGAAGTTCTTAGGTTCCCCAGCCCTGTGGGGTGCTAGATTTGCAGACAGAGCAGAGAGTCCAGTCTGCTGGTGAATGGGTCTCTGAGCTAACTAGGGAACTGCGCTAAAGTAAATCATACTATGCCTCGTACCCGTAACCCTGACGCTACAGAATCCTTTCTGTTTGTTTCTGCTCATATACTTGTGTAAATTTGATCATTTGATTGCAAAATAAACCTTCTTTACAGCGAGGATTGTCATACCCACTTAGCCGATGAGGAGTATGCTGGACATGGCTTGTTTTCTTTCCATACATTTTACTTGTCTTCAGCTGTGTAGCAGCCAGGCTAACGGATGAGATGTACCCTTCACTTTCAACTGCAGAGGTGGACCTTGATTAGTCTAAAACAGGGGTTGGCAAACTTTTTTCTGAGAGAGGCAGTTAGTAAACACTCTAAACTTTGCAGGCCATAAGATCTCTGTCTCAACTCTGCCACCACAGCACAGAAGTAACTAGAGACAATCCATACTCAAATGAATATGGCTGTGTTCCAAAACAACTTTGTTTACAAAAACATGTGATAGGGTAGATTTGGTCTGTGCCCATAGTTTTCTGACTGCCTAGACGAGAACAGCTTTTGTCAACCAGGTTCCTCATTTGAACTACCCAACACAGAAAATGATTTGAATGACCTTGCTCTCAATTCTCCTGAGGATGGCAAAGACCCAGAGCAGTGGTTCTCAAAGTGTGGTCCTCAGTCCTGCAGCATCAGCATGATCTGAGAACTTGATAGAAAGGTAAAGTCTCAGGACCCACTCCTGAATCAGAAACTCTGGGGGTGGGGCTCAGTAGTCTACATTTTTATGAGTCTTCCACATGATTCTGGTACACATTCAAGGTTGCTCTAGAGTCTAGAGTCATCAAGGAAAATTCTTCCTGTTGCCACAGTGTGAATTCAGGGGTGTAGCTAGGCAGTACATGGAATTTCCCTAATCACAGGGATTGGTTTAGGAGTGATCCAATATGGAACATTTTTCCAAATATCTAATGGGCGGCGGAGCAAGCGCATCAACCAATCAGAATAGGTGCCAGACATGGCTCCAGAGCAGGGTTCTGAAGACCCTAATCCTTTTCTCGCTGAAGGGTTCTGGGGGAGAAGCTGGAGACACCAGGGAAAGGGAGAGACCATTAAGGGGAAAGCAGCTATTGGGGGAAGTAGCTATTTACCAACTGTAGGGAAGTGTTTCACTATTTTAACAACTGGATCAGCTGTACCAGTGCATGCCAGCTGCAAAGCTGCCCTGGTTTAATAGGCACAAGACAATATTTTCCTTCAGTCATTGTATAAACAACACCCTGCCCTTCCACTGAATGTGATAAGCATGTAGTCTATGAAGATACCAACCTAAAGATGAAGCCAACACAGGGAGTGCACAGCTGAAAGAGAGAGAAATGGAGCTGCATCCCTGAAGGAGCCACTCCAAACTCACCCTACTTCTGGATGTTCCATTTACCTGACTCAGCTTGAGTTGACTTCTCTAGCTATTGCATCTGAAAGCATTGCATCTGAAACCACAGAAAAAAGAGGTCACGGAGTGGTATCAGAAGGAAAACATATTTCTGAGGGCCTGACTAAACTGTTCCCCTTTCTTCCTGAAGATCTGGATAATGCAGACCCTCCCTTCCTCACCAGAGTGTCTGGTGGGGAACAGCGCAGGCACCCTTGGCCCCAGCTGCTCATTGGGCCAGCTGCAATGCTTGTTTATTAGTGAAATGCATCTGATCAGAGAGGCCAGCCTGACAAGTTCATTACATATCAATTTAATTAGCTGATTTACATTTCAATTAATTGTCTTTAGCAATAAAACGCAGCCTTAATAGGGTAATTGCCTGTTAGGCAATATGTAAAAGAATAAATAGTTGCATTGTGAGGAAGAATTCCTATTTTCAATTTTTTATTACCATAAATAACTGAAATAATTATTGCTCTTAAGGCCCACGTCCTCGTTCCCTTCTGGGCCTAATTATGAAGACTTAGTACCTCATTAAGCAAAATGGTTTTGGAGCCATAGAAAAACATTACTTGAATCGTGACTCATTAGTTTCAACAAAAGAGGGGTGAAACTGTGATAGTAGACACATTAGGGGACTGGGGAATTTGACAGTTACTACAGGCCAGCCTTGTCCTCTCTGGGCCACAGACAGCATCATGATAGCAGGTGACTCTGTTTTGCATGCCTGTTGGGATATTGGTCTGCTGGGATGCTCAAACAGCCTCTTTTAAGTATTTCTGGAGGAGTTGCTCACTACCTCTTGAGGCAGACATTATAGAGCTCTGGATTTTAAAAGTTCTTTCTTAAGTTAAAATCTGCCCCCTCCTTGAATCAATTGTGGTAGGTGCCAGCTAGGATGATGTTTTGCCAGGGGTATAATTATTATATAACCATAATCATGTATTAAGAGAAACTGATAGCACAGAATAGGCAGGAATAGAAATGATCTGGGAGCTGTTGAAGGGATAGCAAATGTTCTGAGAAATGGGGAGAATGAGACTCTGTATTCTGAGAGTTCAAGGGGAAAAGCTGCCATACAGCCAGGGTGAAAACTAGGGCTGGGGAAGGGATAGAAATTTGGGTCTGAAGAGTCAGACACCAGAGTCACAGTGCAAATAGGGCTGGCTTGTTCCTTGAAAGGGGGAATGGGCATTTCATCTGAAAGAGCAAGTACTAAGAACTGAAAACTTCAGGGCCAAAGTATGGGGTTACTTTAGGTGAGGGTTATCTTTCCTCAAAAAACCAGGGCAATCATTGCGGTCAATGCTGCAACTAACCTTCCAGGTCTCTTATACTCCCTTCGGTTGTCTTCAACAGCGCCACCACGTGGGACCAAGACGCACAGCCGAACCGGAATACCCGGCCAGGTTCTGTACCGCTTTGGTTGAGAAAGCATACCAGACCCTAGTTTGAAGTTGATTCTTTTTTTTTTTAAATTTAATTTAATTTATTTTTTTATACAGCAGGTTCTTATTAGTAATCCATTTTATACACATCAGTGTATCCATGTCAATCCCAATCGCCCAATTAATTACATCACCACCCCCCTGCCACTTTCCCCCCTTGGTGTCCATACGTTTGTTCTCTACATCTGTGTCTCAATTTCTGCCCTGCAAACTGGTTCATCTGTACCATTTTTCTAGGTTCCACATATATGTGTTAATATACGATATTTGTTTTTCTATTTCTGACTTACTTCACTCTGTATGACAGTCTCTAGATCCATCCATGTCTCTACAAATGACCCAATT
>NC_041217.1:144324850-144326488 GCF_002837175.3 Physeter macrocephalus
ATTTAGGTTGCTTCCATGACCTGGCTATTGTAAATACTGCTGCAATGAACATTGGGGTGCATGTGTCTTTTTGAATTATGGTTTTCTTGGTATATGCCCAGTAGTGGGATTCCTGGGTCATATGGTAATTCTATTTTTAGTTTTTTAAGGAAACTCCATACTGTTCTCCATAGTGGCTGTATCAATTTACATTCCCACCAACAGTGCAAGAGGATTCCCTTTTCTCCACACCCACTCCAGCATTTGTTTTTTCTAGATTTTCTGATGATGTCCCTTCTAACTGGTGTGAGGTGATACCTCATAGTTTTGATTGGCATTTCTCTAATGATTAGTGATGTTGAGCAGCTTTTTATGTGCTTTTTGGCCACCTGTATGTCTTCTTTGGAGAAATGTCTATTCAGGTCTTCTGCCCATTTTTGATTGGGTTGTTTTTTTTTTTTTTTATTGAGCTGCATGAGCTCTTTATATATTTTGGAGATTTATCCTTTGTCTGTTGATTCATTTGCAAATATTTTCTCCCATTCTGAGGGTTGTCTTTTCATCTTTGTAGTTTCCTTTGCTGTGTAAAAGCTTTTAAGTTTCATTAGGTCCCATTTGTTTATTTTTGTTTTTATTTCCATTACTCTAGGAGGTGGCTCATAAAAGATCTTGCTGTGATTTATGTCAAAGAATGTTCTTCCTTTGTTATCCTCCAAGAGTTTTATAGTGTCCAGTCTTACATTTAGGTCTCTAATCCATTTTGAGTTTATTTTTGTGTATGGTGTTAGGTAGTGTTCTGAGTTCATTCTTTTACATATAGCTGTCCAGTTTTCCCAGCACCACTTATTGAAGAGACTGTCTTTTCTCCATTGTATATCCCTGCCTCATTTGTCATAGATTAGTTGACCATAGGTACATGGGTTTATCTCTGGGCTTTCTATCCTGTTCCATTGATCTATATTTCTGTCTTTGTGCCAGTACCATATTGTCTTGATCACTGTAGCTTTGTAGTATAGTCTGAAGTCAGGGAGTCTGATTCCTCCAGCTCCGTTTTTTTCCCTCAAGACTGCTTTGGCTATTCGGGGTCTTTTGTGTCTCCATAAAAATTTTAAGATTTTTTTGTATAGTTCCATAAAAAATGCCATTGGTAATTTGATAGAGATTGCATTGAATCTGTAGATTGCTTTGGGTAGTATAGTCATTTTCACAATATTGATTCTTTCAATCCAAGAACATGGTATATCTCTCCATCTGTTTGTATCATCTTTAATTTCTTTCATCAGTGTCTTATAGTTTTTTGCATGCAGGTCTTTTGTCTCCCTAGTTAGGTTTATTCCTGGGGATTTTATTCTTCTTGTTGCAATGGTAAATGGGAGTGTTTCCTTAATTTCTCTTTCAGATTTTTCATCATTAGTGTATAGGAATGCAAGAGATTTCTGTGCATTAATTTTGTATCCTGAAACTTTACCAAATTCATTGATTACCTCTAGTAGTTTTCTGGTGGCATCATTAGGATTCTCTATATACAGTATCATGTCATCTGAAAACAGTGACAGTTTTACTTCTTCTTTTCCAATTTGTATTCCTTTTATTTCTTTTTCTTCTCTGATTGCCATGGCCAGGACTTCCAAAACTATGTTGAATGACAGTGGTGAGAGT
>NC_041217.1:144326662-144327758 GCF_002837175.3 Physeter macrocephalus
TCTTCTTTTCCAATTTGTATTCCTTTTATTTCTTTTTCTTCTCTGACTGCTGTGGCTAGGACTTCCAAAACTATGTTGAATAATAGTGGCGAGAGTGGACATCCTTGTCTTGTTCCTGATCTTAGAGGAAATGCTTTCAGTTTTTCACCATTGAGAATGATGTTTGCTGTGTTTTGTCATATATGGCCTTTATTTTGTTGAGGTAGGTTCCCTTTATGCCCATTTTCTGGAGAGTTTTTATCATAAATGGGTGTTGAATTTTGTCAAAAAATTTTCTGCATCAATTGAGATGATCATATGGTTTTTTTGTTCAATTTGTTAACACAGTGTATCACATTCATTGATTTGCGTATATTGAAGAATCCTTGCATCGCTGGCATACATCCCACTTGATCATGGTGTATGATCATTTTATTGTGTTGTTGGATTCTGTTTGCTGTATTTTGTTGAGGATTTTTGCATCTATATTCATCAGTGATATTGGTCTGTAATTTTCTTTTTCTGTAGTATCTTTGTCTGGTTTTAGTATCAGGGAGATTGTGGCCTCATAGAATTAGTTTGGGAGTGCTCCTTCCTCTGCAGTTTTTTGGAAGAGTTTGAGAAGGATGGGTGTTATCTCTTCTCTAAATGTTTGACAGAATTCACCTGTGAAGCCATCTGGTCCTGGACTTTTGTTTGTTGGAAGATTTTTAATCACAGTTTCAATTTCATTACCTGTGATTGGTCTGTTCATATTTTCTATTTCTTCATGATTCAGTCTTGGAAGGTTATACCTTTGTAAGCATTTGTCCATTTCTTCCAGGTTGCCCAATTTTTTGGCATGGAGTTGCCTGTACTAGTCTCTTAGGAACCTTTGTATTTCTGCAGTGTCTGTTGTAACTTCTCCTTTTTCATTTCTGATTTTATTGATTTGAGCCCTCTCCCTCTTTTTCTTGATGAGTCTGGCTAATGGTTTATCAATTTCGTTTATCTTCTCAAAGAATCAGCTTTTAGTTTTGTTGATCTTTGCTATTGTTTGTTTCTATTTCATTTATTTCTGCTCTGATCTTTATGATTTCTTTCTTTCTGCTAACTTTGGGTTTTGTTTGTTTTTCTT
>NC_041217.1:144328188-144357447 GCF_002837175.3 Physeter macrocephalus
GTATTTTTTGATTTCCTCTTTGATTTCTTCAGTGATCTCTTGGTTATTTAGTAACGTATTGTTTAGCCTCCATGTGTCTGTGTTTTTTACTTTTTTTTCCCTGTAATTGATTTCTAATCTCATAGCATTGTGGTCAGAAAAGATGCTTGATATGATTTCAATTTTCTTAAATTTACTGAGGCTTGATTTGTGACCCAAGATGTGATCTGTCCTGGAGAATGTTCCATGAGCGCTTGAGAAGAAAGTGTAATATGCTGTTTTTGGATGGAATGTCCAAATATCAATTAAATTGATGTGGTCTATTGTGTCATTTAAAGCTTGTGTTTCCTTATTAATTTTCTGTTTGGATGATCTGTCCATTGGTGTAAGTGAGGTGTTAAAGTCCCCTACTATTATTGTGTTACTATCAATTTCATCTTTTATAGCTGTTAGCAGTTGCCTTATGTATTGAGGTGTTCCTATGTTGGGTGCATATATATTTATAATTGTTATCTCTTCTTCTTGGATTGATCCCTTGATCATTATGTAGTGTCCTTCCTTGTCTCTTGTAATATTCTTTATTTTAAAGTCTATTTTATCTGATATGAGTACTGCTACTCCAGCTTTCTTTTGATTTCCATTTGCATGGAATACCTTTTTCCATCTCCTCACTTTCATTCTGTATGTGTCCCTATGTCTGAAGTGGGTCTCTCGTAGACAGCATATATATGGGTCCTGTTTTTGCATCCATTCAGTGAACCTGTGTCTTTTGGTTGGAGCATTTAATCCATTCACATTAAGGTAAATATCAATATGTATGTTCCTATTACCATTTTCTTAATTGTTATTGATTTGTTTTTGTAGGTCCTTTTCTCCTCTTGTTTTTCCCACTTAGAGAAGTTCCTTTGGCATTTGTTGTAGAGCTGGTTTGGTGGTGCTGAATTTTCTTAGTTTTGCTTGTCTGTAAAACTTTTGATTTCTCCATCGAATCTGAATGAGATCCCTGATGGGTAGAGTAATTTTGGTTGTAGGTTCTTCCCGTTCATCACTTTAAATATATCATGCCACTCCCTTCTGGCTTTTAGAGTTTCTGCTGAAAAATCAGCTGTTAACCTTATGGGAGTTCCCTTGTATGTTATTTGTCATTTTTCCCTTGTTGCTTTCAATATTTTTTCTTTGTCTTTAATTTTTGTTAATTTGATTGCTATGTGTCTTGGTGTGTTTCTCCTTGGGTTTATCCTGCCTGGGACTCTCTGCACTTCCTGGACTTGGGTGGCTATTTCCTTTTTGATGTTTGGGAATTTTTTGACTATAATCTCTTCAAATATTTTCTCGGGTTCTTTCTCTCTCTCTTCTCCTTCTGGGACCCCTATAATGCTAATGTTGTTGCATTTAATGTTGTCCTAGAGGTCTCTAAGGCTGTCTTCATTTCTTTTCATTCTTTTTTTCTTTACTCTGTTCTGCAGCAGTGAATTCCACACTTCTGTATTCCAGGTCACTTATCCATCTTCTGCCTCAGTTATTCTTCTATTGATTCCTTCTAGTGTATTTTTCATTTCGGTTATTGTACTGTTCATCTCTGTTTGTTTGTTCCTTTTTTTAAAAAAAAATAATTAATTAATTAATTATTTTTGGCTGTGTCAGGTCTTCATTGCTGCACGCAGGCTTTCTCTAGTTGCGGGAACCAGGGGCTACTCTTCACTGCGGTGTGCGGGCTTCTCATTTTGGTGGCTTCCCTTGCTGTGGAGTATGGGCTCTAGGCACACAGGCTTCAGTAGTTGCAGCACTTAGGCTAAATAGTTGTGGCTCGCAGGCTCTAGAGCGCAGGCTCAGTAGTTGTGGCGCACAGGCTTACTTGCTCCACGGCATGTGGGATCTTCCTGGACCAGGGCTTGAACCCACGTTCCCTGCATTGGCAGGCGGTTTCTTAACCACTACTCCACCAGGGCAGCCCTGTTTGTTTGTTCTTTAATTTTTCTAGGTGTTTGTTCTTTAATTCTTCTAGGTCTTTGTTAAAAGTTTCTTGCATCTTCTCGATCTTTGCCTCCATTCTTTTTCCAAGGCCCTGGATCATCTTCACTATCATTATTCTGAATTCTTTTTCTGCAAGCTTGCCTATCTCCACTTCATTTAGTTGTTTTTCTGGGGTTTTATCTTGTTCCTTCATCTGGTACATAGCCCTGTGCCTTTTCATCTTGTCTATCTTTCTGTGAATGTGGTTTTTGTTCCATAGGCTGCAGGATTGTAGTTCTTCTTGCTTCTGCTGTCTGCTCTCTGGTGGATGAGGCTACCTAAGAGGCTTGTGCAAGTTTCCTGATGGGAGGGACTGGTGGTGGGTAGAGCTGGCTGATGCTCTGGTCGGCAGAGCTCAGTAAAAGTTTAATCTGCTGGTGGGTGGGGCTGGATTCCCTCCCTGTTGGTTGTTTGGCCTGAGGTGACCCAACACTGGAGCCTACCCAGCTCTTTGGTGGGGCTAATGGCGGACTCTGGGAGGGCTCACACCAAGGAGTACTTCCCAGAACTTCTGCTGCCAGTGTCCTTGTCCCCACAGTGAACCGCAGCCACCCCCTGCCTCTGCAGGAGGTAGGTAGGCCTGGTTCAGTCCCCTATTGTGTCACTGGTCCTTCCCCTGGGTCCCGGTGTGCACACTACTTTGTGTGTGCCCTCCAAGAGTGGTGTCTCTGTTTCCCCCAGTCCTGTTGAAGTTCTGCAATCAAATCCCACTGGCCTCCAAAGTCTGATTCTCTAGGAACTCCTCCTCCCATTGCCAGACCCCCAGGTTGGGAAGCCTGACGTGGGGCTCAGAACCTTCACTCCAGTGAGTGGACTTCTGTGGTATAAGTGTTCTCCAGTTTGTGATTCACCCACCCAGCTGTTATGGGATTTGATTTTATTGTGATTGCACCCCTCCTACCAACTCACTGTGGCTTCTCCTTTGTCTTTGGAGGTGGGGTATCTTTTTTGGTGAGTTCCAGTGTCTTCCTGTCGATGATTGTTGAGCAGTTAGTTGTGATTCCGGTGCTCTCACGAGAGGGAGGGAGCACAAGTCTTCTACTCTGCCATCTTGAACCAATCTCTGAAGTTTATACTTAGACAAGCAGATGAATGAAGGGAAGACTCAGGAAAGACATACTGGACTTCCAGAAAATAACTCATCTAAGGGGAGAGGGAAAGGAGAATTTGATGATTTAATTTTTTAAAAAGTGACCATATTTTCACCCTAATATTTTGAAAGAATTTGTTCCAGTCATAGGACCACTAATCTTAGCTTTCCCCTATCCCCCCAGCTCGGAATCAGTTTGTCCATCTCAGCCCTTCAGAGATTAAATGATAGGATTTAGGTCCCTCATTCCACCTTTGGTCATTCCTAAATCACATTTCCAAGGTAAATGTCTTCAATCCCTGGCAACCACTTTTTTTTTAAGGTTAAGGTTTTCAGATCCATTGACGCCTTAGCCACTCTTATCTGGAAGTTATCAGATTGGTTGGTTAGCCTTTTTAAAGAAGATACCAAAATCTGAAGACAAATTCCAGAATCTGTCAGCACAATGTAGGGTGAAGATGGCAGCAGTTGCTGCTTCCCCACCAGCAGGGGGCGTCTGGAGCTACTCTTGCTCTTCCTGGTATTTAGCTTAGAGCAGTGCGTCTCAGCCCTACCAGACCCCACACTCCTTTTTTATAACAAATATTTGATCACTTTGTATCTATACGAAATTCACAGAAAATAAAACTTGCCTACATGTACAACTTTTAAAAATAGAAATATTATTCTAACTGTACTATAAAGTAGAAATAAAAGAGGAGTAATGTAAAATAGAATAAGATGTCTTTCCATATGTAAATACTCTGGCAGGACTACAAAAAAGATATAATAAAGGAGCATATGCCTTCATCTCTTTATAAAATTACGTTAACGTCAGACCTACAAATGAAAACTGACTCAGGCAGGTATGTTGAATTGGTGATTGAAATATTACCACTAACTGAGAATGATGTGCTTTTCTAAACTTTTGTACAACTCCCAATAGAGTTCTGAACAAAATGTAGTTTTCTCTTGATTTAAAAGGAAGTCGCATTATCCCAGGGTTAGGGTTAGGGAAAAACTGCTCTGTATTTAAGTCATGCAAAAAAGACTTCGATTTTACATGTGAAATGAAGTTGGGCTGTAAACTCTAGATATTTATAAGTAAGTTTTTCACTTCTAAGAATATGTGGAGGGATAGGATTTGGGGATGCTGGACAATTCTTCGGTGTGTAGGACTACCTGACATCTCTGAATATTTCCCACTAAGTGGCAGGAGCACCCCCCAATTATTGTGATAGCCATTTTTAAAAGACCCACATATTTCTGAAATACCTACAGGGTGATATCATCTTCATGAAGAAGCCCTCATCTAGAGCAATGCAGATTGATACCTCAGTTTCTCTTCCTTCTGATCCCAATTCCGGTTTGAACTAGGATTTCTATCCTGAGCCCAGCTCCCCGCCTTACTCTTATCAGTGCACAGTGGCCTAGGGATGTAGGGTTGATCCAGTTCCTATATTCTCAGCTCTTCCTTCCTGAATAGATTGCTCAAGAGTCTCATCCAGACAATCATCACACTCCGAAGATCATGAAAACTCCTTTTCCTTGATTGCAGTCTTCTTTATGGATCATGAGAGGTCCTGCATGTCCACCTTGGGAACATGTCAGTGTTCCACCACTATTACCTTGTATGCACCATGTCTGTGCTCACTGGCCAGAGTTCCAACTGCCAACACCTGTGATTCTCTGCTTTTTCCAGTGGCTGGAGCCTACTCAACCCTCAAGGCAGGCCAGAAGGGCTGGAATTAACACTCTCAACCAATGGCTGATGGGAATGGATAGATAAAGACCTCAGATTCCTCACCCCTAGGACAGGATGACCCTAAGATGTATACTGTACATTGGCTCTGAGTGGGCTTTAACCCCAGTAGCCCATGATGGGAACCTGCTTGAAAACATACCCTTTATTGGCCTCCTTCCTTCTCTGGTTAGTTTCCTGGGATCACCCCCTCCATAAACTACTTATACTCAAATAATTGTCTGATGGTTCTTGGGGGACCCAAACTAAGACAGGAACTCTGGGAGAGCAATGCTTCCAGGAATCCTTTTTACATAAGTTCTCTTAGGTCTCCTGGGGAGCAACAGTGACTGAGACTTGAACCTGATGGCTGAGCCCAGATTCCTGACACTTGAATTCTCAAGTAAACTGGATCTCACAGGGTGCCCTCCAGCAGAATGCTCAGGTTCTCAAGGAATTCATCTTAAAGTAGGACACTAATGGCTCCTGCCTTGGAATGTTTGTAGTTTGTGGGTTGGCTGGGAGGAATGGTGTTTTGCATTTGATACTGGATGCTACCATTTAACTGTCTTCCAATCGGACCCTGGATAACATGACCCACACCTGATCGAGAATAGATATGAAAATCAGAAAGGGCATTAACCTTTGGTAAACTTTATAAAAAGCTGTTTTCAGTAGATTGCCAGACCCGCTGAAGTCTGACTGAGGGGGTTTTCACTGGCTGGAGAGACTTCCTCTTCAAGGACCATTGTTACAAGGAAAACAGAAAAACAAGGGTACAAGTGAAGAAACAGCTCTAAAAGAATGACAGTAATGGCCGCAGAGGTTCCGGTCGCCATTCCTTATTGTGGTGGTAGTAGCTCCAGTTGACGAACAAGGCCACAAAGAGGTGGAGTGGAGAGCGACTGTGGTACCCAAGACTGAACAGCTTCAGCGGTTCCTGAGGGCACCCTAAACCACCCAGCCCCAGTGGGGAAGGGAGAGATCGATCTGGGGCAGGCTCCGGAGTCCCAGTGGTTTGCTGAGTGGGTACTTGAGTCAGAGGCCTGCATTACTGGTAACTATATTCCTTTTCATCAGCAGGGCAGGGGCACTCTGATCTGACAGAGCAAGTGGCACATTTTGCTTCTGTCAGAGCATTCCAAGGCAGCCCTGTAACTTCAAAGTAGACAGGGGCTTTCTTTTCTTCTTTACAGTTTATTGGCATAGTATCAAATGTTTTACAGGGCAAATGTTGCCATCCGTCCAGCTGTGCTCAGCGGTGCCTGCCAGCGAGGATGTTTCAGTTGGGACTCACACTAGGGTAGCTTCAGATTTAAAAGCCTGCCTCTGAATGCATCTCTTCATGCCCTTTAAATGTTGCAAATCAAAAAGGTACACAGGGGCCTTGGTGATTGGCAAACCTCCTGTCACGGGGATATGAATATAGCCCTCTGTGTGGCCAAAGCAGAAGGGGTGAAGAGGAGGGAGGGGAGGAACACGGGCAGCTTACCCAGGAGGTCAGAAGCCCCAGCGGACAAGCAAAGCCAGCTTCCCAGCTGAGGTCAGGCAGGGTACCGATGACACCTCACCCACAACTACCTTTCAGGCATCAGCGCTATTGCTCCTGTTCAAGCCTCTTCTTCCTCCTTTCCCTCCCTTTCATGTTTATTCACTCATTGAGCACCTGTCCACTATGTGCCAGACCCAGAGATTTATTGTATGTTCAAGAAGCACTAGACCCTTCCCCTGTTCTGTGTTCCCCTGAGGATACGTTTTTGTAAGTAGCATGAGGATTTTAACAGCAGTCTTCTAAGACCATTGTCTCTTCCACTCCAATTTCCCCTTCGCCTCACTTGCCTTCACATAGGGAGGCAATGAGGTAGCCATTTTAGGAAGTCGAGTTGAAGTTTGGGTTAGTGGGTTATGTTTATGTGATTCACAGCCACTCCCCGTGAACTGTTCAGTTATTGTTAGCCATCCCCAGTATAGGATTGCCTTCCAGGAATACTGCCACTGCCCACGGGACCGACTCACCAAACGTTGTCACCAAAGGTGCAGGGCCTCAAGAACAAAGACATTGGCAACAACGTGATGAGTGAGTGCTGTCAGTTTAGAGAGTGTGCAGATTAGGACTACACAAGGCAATGCAAGATGCCCTGAATTCTTATAGCACCTAATACAAGAAATTCAATAGAGGTTTCTAAAGCAACAGTCTGAAAATTCTACAAAACATGACAAATAAGGAGTTCCAAAGCTAAAATGAACTCTTCTGAATTCTGGAAAATAAAAATCCAATTTTGATCAATCATGCTAGAAGAAAGACCAAATGACCTTTCTGTTCTCTGAGAGGAAAATCATTTTACAAAAATTGTTGTCATATGAAGAGATGATCAAAGAGAAAATCCAGGAAATACTGGAGAAAGGTAGTCTAGAGGTATATCAGACAAGTAATAAAAATAATGTGATTTTTCTGGATTTTGAAATTTTAAAAGTCTGTGATTTGTTCCCTCATTTTGAGTAAATATTCACTTTCTTACCTTTCGTTATAAATTTTGTATTCTTTTTCTAAAAGGGACCTCCAAATTATATAAGCTTCAGGGTCCAAAAAACCCCGAACCACTCAGACTCAGTAATAACTACTGCACGTAAAATAGCCAAGACCTGGCCCTTGACTTCGAGGGTCTCCCAGGTCACTGAACCAGCCTCATACACAAACCAACAATTACACAGAGTGTCACCAGGAAGTGCAGGGTCTTTACCTCACTTCCAACCCTCAAGGCACTCTGCTTGTTTTTCTATTCAGATATGAATTTTTAGGAGCTCACAGACCTTACTCTCGAGGTGCTTCCATCCCTCCCTTCCCCCCTCACACCTGAGGCATTCTCAGGCCCCTCCTCCCCACACCCAAGCCTCAGAACTCATCCCACTTCCTGTGTAAAGCACTTCTGTCCTCTTTTCACTGCGCTAGACTATCCTGCGTGTGTCCTCTGGGTTTCCCTCTTCAAACCTGCAGAGAGGTATTGAAATTATTTTTCCAAACACACACAGTTCTCTCCAGAAGGGGACTTAGGCCATCGGCTTTCAAATAACATTTTATTTCTTCCCCATTTGGTCTATCCCTGACTTTTTCCTCTTCCCTCATCCGGCCATCTCAACAAGCTGTGTTCTCTCCTGCACAGCTTTGACAAAATGATGAGGAAATCAAGAGCAACTAGAGAGACTTAGAGGAAATAAGATGTCGTGAGCACTGAGGAAAGTGGCCCAAGCGCAGTGCTGGGCTGGGTCCCTTTGGTGCGTAACGACAAGTGAAGAGCAGGGCCGTCCCTATCCAGACTGGGAGCTCTGCAAGGACAAAGGCTTTGTCTTGTTTTTCTCTATATCCATAATTCTGGGGGGCAGGGATTCAATAAATATTTGATGAAGGGAGAAGAGAGAGACTGAGGGACATATTGGCACTGAGATTCTTTGTCTTATAAAAGTAATCCTTTCTGTGTCTTCATTTCAAAGAAGTCTTCGCCTTTTCCATGTACACATTATTTCTCCTTCCCTCAGGCTCTAAGGAATATGTGTTAGCCCACCTGTTCAGGGCCAGTCCCTCCACCTGTGCCCTTGACCTCAGACTCTCCTGAGTCCTCCAGGCATAGCTCCAATAATCATGTTCCTGCTCCCAGTTTCAGCCTCTCTCCAACTCTCTGCTGCCTCTCTTTGCTCATCGTAGAACCACACTCAAACCTCACCCATCCTTAAGCATATACACACACCCACTGCCCTCACCTTCTGGACTATATCCCCCCTGTAACTGCCATCTACAAGCTCTCCATTCTGCTGCACGAGCTGTCTCTACTGCCTTATTTGGCATTTATCCATTAACTGAAACTTATCTAATGAAGGTCACTGATGACCAGTTTCCACATCCATGAAGCCCTTTCTTTACTCACTTTACCAAACTCCTAACAGCACGGGCCTGACGGTCCTCACCCCATCCCTAAAACCCTTTCCTCGATTGGCTTCCTCTAAAACTGCTGCTTGTTCTTGTGCCTCCCAGGTCTACCTCCTTCACGGCTGGCAGCAAGGTGATCTCCGTGAATGAGGCTCTGATTTTCCACCTGCACTTTCTCCCCTTCAAGAGCGATGAAGTCACCCCATCTGTGGGCAGACTCTCCCTCTTACAATGGTCAGGCCAGGGTGCTGCGGCTTAGAGGGCCACTAACCACTCAACAGTGTATCCAAAGAAGAGCGAAGGGAGATGATGGGCGGGGGCAGGAAATCTGAGCCATGTTAAAGCAGGAGGAGGAACAGGGGCTGAGAAACCGGGAGAAGAAAAGACGTCGTGGAGACTGGAGGGAAAGAAGCAAATGTGTTCTAAGCAGCTCCAAGCTATTAAATGGATTGAGTGGACTATCTGAGGAGGGAGGTTTTGCCTCATTGTAAGAGAACTTCATAAAGGTCACAGCCATATAGCAGTGGAAAGGGTAGCCTCATAACACCAGGGCCTCTGCTAACCTCTGTGGCATCTTCATGTGAATTAGAGGAGGGTGCTTCTTTCTGTAGCAGGTTGAAGCCTGACACAATGGCACTCAGCGCCCACTCACTACTTTGGGCAGGTGCCCTCGTGCAGAGCATAACTCATACTGTCTTATATACTAACTCCATGGAAGGCAGGGAGCTTTCTGTCACTGGGAGCATTCAGCCAATGACTGGATGATCTGTTTTAGTTCTTTAGGGAATATTTTTTAAAATCCTGCTTACGATGATCTAACCTGGCTATGGAGATGTACTAGAGATAGAGGGAGAGGGAGATGAAGGGAAGAAACAATGGAGTGGGAGGGGGAGAGATGGAGAGAGAGGAAGATGGAAGGGAAGAGAGATGAAAAGGAAGGGAGATGAAAGAGGAAGAGAGAGAGCAGAGAAAGAGATTGATTGATCATTTTAGTCTTATAGTACCTAAATATGCCCAAATACAGCTGCATCTTCCCTGTTTTATGAGCAAATAATTTCTAGTTGTGTCTGCCACAAGGTGTTAATTCCTATCCAGTTATTTTCCTGTCTTGTCTGCTCGCTATTTGAGTCCCAGTTTTTTCCAGGTGGTACCATGGGATGAACAATAATTGGTCTATGCCAGTGGTTCTCAACCTGGCTACACAGTAGAATCAGCTGTAGAGTTAAAAATTATACATATTTATATAAATTTATATAAAATTGTATATATATTTATATAAATTTATATAAAATTGTATATATAGTTATATTTCATATTTATATAATTGTTATAAATATTAATATTATATTTCTTTATACATTTATTATTATTGTTTTATATTAATATTTATATAAAATTATATTTGTATATTATTACTATTTATATTAAATTTATGAATATCATTATATTTATATATTTGTTAATATTATATTTATATATTTACATTACATGTTTATATCAATATTTATGCAAATTTTAAATAGAATTATTTATATTATGTATAACTTAATTTACTTATATATATATATATATGTATAATATATATAATCAGAACCTTTGAGACTGAAGCCCAGGCATCTATAGTTTAAATATTCACCCAGGTGATTCCAGTCAGGATTGAGACCCACTTGTTCTCTGACAGTAACATTCTTTTCCCATTTGTGAGCTATTCCACTCTAGCCTCCTGTACAGCTTGAGGAAGCCATGTGACCTAGCAAACGGAGGTCTGTTGGGATCCTTCTGGAAAAGTTTTTATTTTCCTATAAAAAGGGACAGGCATGACATTCTGGTTCATGGGTGCTGTCCTTTCTCCTTTTTCCTGGTGTGGCTATGTACAACCAGCCTGAAGACAGCCAGCATGAAGACAAAAAACAATTCAAACAGCAACAACGATATCAACAAAACTGTGCTAAAGACAGTGAAAGGGAAAGATAGGCCTGAGTTTGCAAACCAGGTAAGTATCTGCAACATCCCTCTCCTGACCACCTCCAGACTTCTTGTTATTTGAAATTCTTAAATATCTTTATTCTGTAAGCCAATGATAATTGAGTTTTCTGTTATTTGCAAGTAAAAGCAATTTACCTGAGTATTTGGTATTTTCTTAGGATGAAGGCTATTATGATTGAAAAAAAGAGAAGTATAGCCCATGCTGACGTTCAGAGTTCAGAAAATGAGTGTTCCTAGAATGACAATGTACAATGGATTTGAGATCCATTTTGTTACTGATTGCAGCTTGCTAGGGCTGTCATAACAAAGTACCGCAGACTGAGAGGCTTAGACAACAGAAATTTATTTTCTCATAGCTCTGGAGGCTAGAAGTCCAGGATCAAGGTGTCAGCAGGATTGGTTTCTTCTGAGACTCTCTCTTTGGCTTGTAGATGACCATCTTTTCTCTGTGTCTTCACATGGTCTTTCCTCTGTGTGTGTGTGTGTCCTAAAATCCTCTTCTTAGAAGGACACCATTGGATTAGGGCTCATCCCAACAACCTCATTTAACCTTAATTACCTCTTTAAAGACCCTCTCTCCAAATACAGTCACATTTTGAGGTACTGGGGGTTAAGACCTCAACCTATGAATCTTAGGAAACACAATTCGGCCCATAATACTGGTGACTACAATTTGGCCAGGAATAGGGTGTTCATGATTGGCTTAGATCAGTGGTTCTCAATCCTGACTATAATCAGCTGGAGAAATTTTAAAAATATAGATGCCTAAACCTTGCTCCCAAAGGTGCTGATTTAATTAGTCAGGATGGGACCAGATATATATTTTTACATATTGTCAACCATTATTTCTCTAAGTGAGAGTTGGTTAAACCAACTTTATTTATTTTTAAAAATCCCCAGAACTTTGAGGGAGAGGTGAGAAGCCACGCTTGTTCTGATGGGTAGACACTGAGGGAGGAGCAGTATAAAAAGGGGTCTTCAGTGTAGGGGTCAGGCTGCATATCTTGTTCGGGAAATGGGGAGAGACCCAACTCATCTCCACTCTTCTTTCTTATAAGAACAAGGGGAAATGGACATCCAGAGGCATTGGCAGCCACATCCATTTGAGAAAGAATATCCAAAATGTAATGCCCAGGGGTGCACAGGGTGGGAGGGCTGTCATTTGGTGCCAATATGGCCTTATGTTTTTTGTCTACACTCTCAATTAATAGGCCTGATTTATTTTCTGGGACTGGTATTAGACTTACATTTTGTTGAAACTGGCAGGTGCCTAGGAAGGACTGGAAGGGGCTGCTTATCACCTAGTGTGCTAGGAAACCACCTCCAACAGACACTGCCCAGGAGTTATTTGTTTCCTGAGAGCAGGACTTGAAAAGTCCCGAGGTCACTATTTGTGTCATGATTTTTAAATTTGTAATTTCTGTTGCAAAATTAATTCTGGATTCGTTTAAGAAATTCACAGCCAGCCTTTTTAACTTTTAGTCCACCTGCAATTTTTTTTCCCCAAACCCAGGGCCCTGGCAGTGAAAATGCCCAGTCCTAACCACTGGATTGCCAGGGAATTCTCCATCCACCTGCAATTTGACCAAATCAAGTACTGCATTAGTTTCCTACTGCTGCTGTAACAAACTACCACAAATTTAGTGGCTTAAAACAACACAAATTTATTATCTTACAGTTCTGGAGGTCATAAGTCTGAAATGAGTCTGGTAAAATCAAGGTGTTGACAGATCTGATGCCTCTGGTTCCAGTTCCTAAAGGCTGTCCTCATTTCTTAGCTCATGGTCCTGCATCACCTTTTTCCCCTCTGCTTCCATTATCACATTGCCCTCTTTCTGACTCTGACTCCTCCTGGTTCCTTTGTGATTACATAAGGCCCACCGGGATAATGCAGCATAATCTCCCCATCTCAATGTCATTAACTTGATCACATCTACAAAGTCCTTTGCCATAGGAAGCAACATTCATAGGTTCCACGGATTCGTATGTAGATGTCTTTGGGAGGCCATTATTCAGTTTACCACCAGGACTCAGTATTCCAGGAGGTTAAAGCTTGGTAGCTGTGGACAAAACCAAATGAAATCTACATCAGAATCTCCTCCTTCCCCCAACAACTACCTAGCTCCAACATCACAAGAGGACCCTTCCTTGTTCAGAAAGTCTTCTCTAAGATGGATGTGGCTTACCATCGATGCAATGCTCTTAGCTATTTGGGGACCCTCATACGGGTACCCAGGTCCTTATCTTTCCTGCAATGGAGCCAGTACAGTTGAGTCTCAGGAGGCTGCCCCCCAGGTTGGAAGTAATCCCAATTCCAGCAGACCTAGTTTATAACTAGGGCTCAGAACTTTTACAGTGTCTCCTCCCACTCCCACTTCTTGCTTTTCTAAAGTAAGCTGGCCTGTTACGCAGCTATTTTCTCTAAGGCTGTTATATGAGAAATTGGAAGTGATTCCTCATTGGCTTATTACTTTCTAAAACTCAGTCAGAGGAATGGCAATCTAATTATTATTGGCTGAACTGGCATATCTTACAGAGGGAGACAAGCTTAATAAAACAAAGTATTCTTTTGGGTATGTATTATTATAGCTGCATAATACATATCAAGACAAAATACATTTTTCCAAGGGGTACAATTCATACTGTTCTATATAAGAAAATTCTTACCACAGAGTGATCCCTGCTTTATCTTTTCATTTCAAACTCCATCAGAAATTTTAAAAGTCTTGTTTCTTGTAAACCTTCCATACCATGCTCAGTGATAAATAAGCCTGCAGTCCAGCATTAGAGGTTTAGAAATAGTTCTACTTTAAAATACACAGAACCATTTTGAGAATCAGCTTAAGTGATAGAAATGTACTTTCAGAAACACAAATTTATATTCAGACGCAAGATCAAAATAACATATATAACATATTCTATTAATATAACAGTTACTGTTGTCATCATGATTACCTGGTTGTATTGTATCTTAAACTAAGTGGCATGTTTGCTATTGATAATATTAAACTAATAAATAATGAGAGCCAGCATTTTATAACAGAAAGAAGGCTACCTTTGGAATAGGGCAGACTAAAGTTTACATTCCTGCTGGGCCAGGTACTATCTGTGTGAGCGTGGGTAAGTATTTACTCTGATTTTGCTTCCTCGTTTGTTAAATGAGGATTCAAATACCTTGTATAGATGTGTGGGATATATAATTATGTATATAAAGTACCTTGTACAATGCCTGTATATAATGAACCATCACTGAATGGTTACTATGGCTATTCTTATTGTTATTAGGCTTATAACTAATGAAGACACTGACTTTGTTGCCACTACATCAATTCCTTTATGGAGACTGAACATGAATGAAAGATAACAGAGGTCTTTAAAAATGTCTCTGACCTTCTGACCATTTAGCCAGGGAGTCTAAGTTACCATTCTCACTTCATAAATGCAAAGTTGACTATATAAAAG
Source organism: Physeter macrocephalus (assembly GCF_002837175.3). Classification (NCBI taxonomy): domain Eukaryota; kingdom Metazoa; phylum Chordata; class Mammalia; order Artiodactyla; family Physeteridae; genus Physeter; species Physeter macrocephalus. The sequence continues at coordinate 144,342,361 of NC_041217.1, forward strand.
GAAAAAAAAATGTTCTAATCTATTCCCACCAAGTATTCATCAAATGAGGTAGGATCTCTGGGAAAGATTAAGAGCTTACATTTTTTATTGGACTTACTTCCCATAAAATTTCATAGAGGATAAAAGGAGAGGAAGTGTAGAAGTGGTACTATTTCTGTTTTATCTCCTACCTGCAGTTATACATCTTCCTGAGATATCATTAATTATAGTGGTGCCATTCACAATGCTGCTATTCAGGCCTGCTAGAATTTTCACCAAAAATTCTACACCTGGGGCTTAGAAATTGGCAGCTGAATTTTTGTATGAGGCTGAAACTTGAAGGCTGTGACAGAGGCAACAACTTCAAACTAGTCACTATAGACTGAATATTTGTGTCCTCTCCCCAATACACATGTTGAAATCCTAACCCCCAGTGCGATGGTATTCGTGGTTGGGGCCTCTGAGAGGTAACTAGGTCATGAGAATGGAGCCCTCATTAACGTGATTAGTGTTCTTATAAAAGAGACCTCAGAGAGCTCTCTCACCCTCTTTGCCATGTGAGGATACAACGAGAAAATGGCTATCTGAAGCCCAGAAAAGGGCTTTCACCAGAACCCAACAGTGCTGGCACGCTGATCTTGACTTCTGACCGGACTTCTGGCCTCGAGAACAGTAAGCAATAAATTTCTGTGGTTTATAAGCAATCCGATCTATGGTGTTCTGTTCTAGCAGCCTGAACTAAGACAGGAGCTGTGCAGAGAGAGCCCAGAAACTGATGAGGGGTTTCCCCAAAACTTCAAGGCTGAGGGATGAGCTTTACATGCACAGGTGAGACCACCTGAGGCTTGCCACTTAGCAGCTGCTACAGGGCTGGGAGCAGAAGAGAGATACTTGAGATCAAGCAGTGCTAGGGGACCCTGGATTTCTGAACCTTCCATTGTGGAGAGATCTTTTTTAACACTTTGTTAATACTCCTGGAATCCAGCTGATTCACCAGAAAGGCTGCACTTTAGAAGAAAGAACCATGTCCTAGAGTAAGGCCCACACTAGACCTTCCTTAACAAAGTCTATAACCAAGCCTGGCAAAACCCATAGGAGAGACAGAGTTTGGAAAGTTGGGTCCTACCAAGTTAGAGGGGCTATAGAAACATCTTGGGCTTTCCACATACCTGCAGTAACAACCCATCACTAAGTCTCCACCAGTTTAAGGCAATCAGCCAGTAATTAAACTGCCTGCTAAAACAAGAGTCAACACTCTTCAGAGAAAAGATAATAGATAACCCAGAATCCAGGGTCTTACAATGTGTTATTCAAAATATCCAGTATTCAATTTAAAAAAATCACTAGACACACAAAGAAACAAGAAAATGTGATTCATAGTCTTGAAAACATGCAGCTAATAGAAACAGAACTCAACATGGTATAGATGTCAGGTGTCAGATGTCAGATATAGCATACTACAACTTTAAAGCAGTTATTGTAAATATGTTCAAAGAATTAAAGGAAAATATGTTCAGGGAGTAAAGGAAAATACGGTCCTAATGAGTGAGCAAGAAATCTCAGCAGATATGTGGAAAGTAAAAAAAAAAAAAAAAAAAAAAGAAATTTTAGAACTGAATAACACATTAACTGAAATAAAAATTTTACTATGTGAAAAGAAAAAAAAAAAAAAAAAAAAAGAAATTTTAGAACTGAATAACACATTAACTGAAATAAAAATTTTACTGGATGGGCTTAACATCAGATTAGGGACAGCAGAAGAGTCAGTTACCTTGAAGACAGATAAACAGAAATTGTATAATCTAAAGGATCTGAAAAAAAAAAAGAATGAAGAAAAATGAAGAGAACATCAGAGATCTGTGGACAAGAGTATGCAGTCTAATATATGCTCTTATTTTATAATCCAGATTCCCAAACCAGGACAAGACAACAAAGAAGGGAAAATTATAGGTCCAAGTTTCTTATGAACATATATGCAAAAACCTAAATAAAATATTAGCTAACATAATACAAAAGCATATTCACAAAATAACAAAGTGTAAGACAACAAGGAAGGTACAATATCAGAAAACTATCAATGTAATTCATTTCACACATAGGCTAAAGTTGAAAGCCCATATGATTATCTCAATAATCAGTGTATTAAAAGCATTTGACACACTGTTCAACACCTACTTTCTTTTGTATGAATTAATACAGAACTAAGTATATACAAAAAAAAAAAAAAAGAAAAAAATAGTATAATGAACTCCAACATACCTGCCATCAACAATTATATGGCTGATTTGTTTCATCCATACCCTCACCCACTGTCCATCACTAACAACTCCCACCTCCACTGAAGGTTTTTAAAGCAAATCCCAGACATCATATTTCATCCATAAATACTTCAGTGTGTATGACTTTATAAAAGATAAGGGCTCTTTTTTTTTTTTAAGAACCAGACCCTGGGCACTCTTATCATTCCTAAAAAAATTATCAAAAATTCTTTAAGATCTTCATATATCCAGTAAGCATTCAAATTTCCCCTCTTGCCTCATAAGTGCTTTATATTAGGTTATGTCTCTTTAGTCTCTTTTAACATACAGGGTCCACAGGGTCTCCCTTTTTGTTTTTATTTTTCCTTTGCAATTTGTTGAAAAAACAATCATATTGTCTCCATTTTGCTGCTTATATCCCTATTTTGTTTAACAAGTTAGTTACTTTAAATATTGTATTTCCTGTACATTGGTGATTTATTTGGATGCTTGGTCAGATTCAAGTTTGATTTTTTTGGCTGGAAAGGTGGTATTTTATTGCATTATCCCAGAAGGGGCATAACGTCTGATTATCTCTCTTTTTGTGATGTTAAGATTGGTCAGTGTGTTTAAGTGTTGTCAGACTGACCTACCCATGATAAAAATCCTCATCAGCTTTTCACTGATGGTTTTAATAGCCATGAATACTCTTATTCTTTATTCTTCCTGTTCATTTATCTCTGGGAGTTTTCTATAAAGAAAACTCATCAACTCTTTGGTCACCCTGAGGTATAGTTCCAACAAGAAATTCAGTATGAATGCTTGATTCTTTCTTTTTATTTATCAGATTTCAGAATTAGTTGGTTCTTAAATCACCCAAAGCTGACTCATGCTTTTTTGCCCCTTTGAGTAACTTTACCACCTCATGGATTTTTAACACATCTGATGTGTTTTGATGCAATACAATTATCATTCCTTTTGGTGCTTGTGGTAGGCAGAATAATAATCCCCCAAAGATGCCTGTATGCTAATCCCTGGATCTGTGAATATATTATCTAAAATGGCAAAGGGAGAGTTAAGGTTATGGAATTAGAATTGTTAATCACATGAGCTTGAGAAAAGGCAATTATCTGGGGGGGCTCAATGTAATCACAAGAGTCCTTAAAAGTAGAAGGAGAGAGGTAGAAGAGTAGGTCAGAGTGATGCACTGTGAGAAGAACTTGACTCTTCTTAGCTGGCTTTGAAGGTGGAGGAAGGGGATTATGAGCCAAGGGATGTTGGTGGCATCTGGAAGCTGAAAAGGAAACAGATTCTCCCCTACAGCCTCCGGAAAGGAACCCAGCTGATCCTTTGATTTTAGCCCAGCGAGACCTGTGTCAGACTTCTGACCTACAGAACAGTAAGATAATAAATTTGGGTTGTTTTCAGCCTCCAAGTTTGTAGTAATTTGTTATGGCGGGAATAGAAACCCAAAACAGTGCGTATCATCTCTGTAAGAAAAAAATCAATAATAACAATGAAACAAACAGAGAAAATATTCCAAACAGTAAGAGTTTAATAGGTTTGACAGATAAACTTATAAAAATAAAATTTCCTCTACAGTTGCAATAACTAGCAAATATAATGAAAAATAAGAAACTGTTTTCAATAGTAGAAAGAAAAAACTATAATTAAACACCTAGGAATTAAGTAGGACCTTTATGCAGAAAACTTGAAAACTCTAGTAAAGAACATAGAAGACAAACTGATAGAGAAACATTTTATGTTCTTGGATGGGATGATGCAATATTACAAAGATGTCAATTCCCTGAATTATTCTATAAATTTAATGTATCACGATAAAAATTCCAATTGGGCTGCTTGAGAAAATTAATAAACTTACTCTAAAATAAAAAGAAGCAATAAAGGATCACAAATAACTAAACAATCGAGAGAGAAAAAGCGAGAGAGAGAGCGAGAGAGAAACTTGCAGAACAGGATATTAAGTCCAGTAATAAAGCAGTGTGATATTGTTGCAAGAAAGACAAATAGAACACAGGGACAGAATAGGAAGCTTTAAGACAGAACTTTACGTAGTTAACATATGATACAGGTGCTGCCACAAATAAACGAGAGGAAGTACAGAATGTTTTGTAGGTATTGTTGGGAAATCTAGCTTACTCTCTAGCGGAAAAAACAAAACAAAATAAAACCTGGATCCTGGATTCCTAACACCATGTACAAGAATTGAGGCTTGATGGATTAAACATCAAAATGTGAAAAGTAAAACTATGAAGTTGATAGAAGAAAATATAGGACATATTCCTGTCACCTAGGAATAAGGAAGACTTCTTAAAATGTCAGAAACACAAACACAAAATGTAAGGCAAAAATGATTGATTGATTTAGGTATTTCTATTAACTGAAGTATACCCTGGATAAAGTTTATAAACAGAAGAAAAAGGGAGAAGATATTTGCATGTCTGAAACTGACAGGAGATACATAACTAGAGCACAGAAGAGTTCTTGTAAGAAAGACAAAAACTCCAATAGAAAAATGGGCAAAGAATCTGAGCAGACGATTGATTGTAAAGAAAGCAAAAATCTTATAAACATGTAAAGATATGCTCAGACGCATCAGTAATCTGAGAAATTCAACAATGAGATAGTACTTTACATCTGTTACACTAGGGGAAACAAGAAAGCTTGATAATGCCAAGGTTGGGAAGAATGTGAGGGCATAGTTACACTCAGGCATTGGTTGTGGATGTGTAGACTGGTGTGGCATTGAGGACAGCAACTTAGAATTATTTGGTCAAACTAAGAATACTCATAACCCGTGACTTAATTTATGTTCTGTTCATGACACATTATATGGAAAATTAAAAGACCAAGCACAAACTAGGAAGATATATGCAACATATAATAGACAAAGAATTAGTATCTAGAATATATGAAGAACTAATATACATCAGGAGAGAGAGAGGGAGAGGGATGGAGAGAATCCAGTAGAAAAGTGGGCAAGAGAACTACTAAGCAGTTCACAAAGAGAAAATTGAAAGACTCATAAAACCATGAAAAGGTGCTCAACCTCAAAAGTAATGAGATGCAAAATAAAACCACAGTGAGATACCTAGACTACACAAGTCCAAATACACAAAAACTCAACATTCAATACCAATGCCAAATGTTGGTGAGGATGTGGAAAAATAAGAACTCTTACACACTCCCAGCAGGAACATTAATTGGTAGAACTACTTTGGAAAATGGTGTGGTATTACCTATTAAAGTCCCACATGTGCAAAACTTAATACCCAGTCAATCACTCCTACTCTAGCATACATTCACTAGGAGACATGTACTAGAATGTCCATAACAACACTGTTGACAATAGCCGAAAATGGAAAGAATACAAGTAACCATCAATAGTAAAAAGCATAAATAAATCAATGTATATTCATATGTCATGTTGGACATATTCCACTGTCTAACAATGGAAAAAACTTCCTGTTACACAGCATCAAAGTTGGGAGAATCCTACAGCAGAAGAATGAGAGAAGCAAGTCACAGAAGAATACATATAGTATTAATTGTTTATATCACATCAATAACAGGAAAAAGTTAAACAATACCTTGTTTAGAGATGCAATCATGAATCGCAAAAGTATGTAGAAAAGCAAGGGAATTATTGTAACAAAAGTCAGGGTAATGGTTATTTCCAGGGCAAGGAAGGCAATGCAATGGTTGCGAAATTTCTAAGGTGCTCGTAATGTTCTATTTCTTAAGCTGAGTGTCAGTTGCACAGGTATTTGCTTTATTGTTATTATTGTTTAAGGTGAAATTGTTTTATATACTTCTGTATGTGTAATGTATTTCGCACTAAAAATGATTTTTTAAACGATTGGCTTGGGCAATCTCTTAGATTTCCTTAATCATCGATGGTCTATAGCCCAGCCACTTTGCAACTGGACCTATTTTTGGCCCCTCATTGACAGTTCAACTTAAAACAATATACACTGAGATGCATGCACAGGTGATTAGAGGGGAAACCTTGAAGGGAGGGGGGCGACGCACTAACAAAGAATCTTAGGAGACTTGGAAGAGGAAGGTGATTTGATTGAGGCCCCTCTTCTCAGGGAGGCAACCTGAGTTTTACTTGAGAGCTCCTGAGGTCCAGTCCTGGTTCTGCCTTTGAATTGAGCTCGTCTCTTCTCCAATCCTGTTTTCTCATGCTGGTTTTGAACACCGTAAGGAAATTCAAATAAGAGAACGAATAATCATTATTCTTTACAGTTGGGGAATTGAGGCCGCGGGGGGACGCCACTAGCTCAAGTTGCCACTGCCACGTTGGAACTCAGGGCTCCTGAGTCCAGCACCCCGACCTGCGCGCTGTCCTATTATACGACTATTCTCTTCTTCGGGCTTTGGGCCCATAGTTTGACGTCACAGACGAACTGCCCCTCCCCACCCCGCCCCGCCCCGCCCCTTCTGAAGCCCCGCCTCCTCGAGCGGCCCCGCCCCTCCCCGCCCGGCGTTCGCTGAGTCCCGCCCCCAGCCGCTCGCCCTCGAGTGGCGGCTCCAGCGCTTCCCTGCTAGCTTCTCTTCCGGCCCCGCCCCTCCCACTTGCCATGACAACGAGTCCGCGCCCCGCGCACGGCTGCCGCTCGGGCGGGACCCAGGCTGGACCGCGGGCCCTGGCCTGGGGGAACAGCTGCTACCGCCGCCGCCACCTCGTCTCCTCCCGGTCCCCGCCCCGCGTCTCCTCGCCTCCCTCAGGTCCGCGGCCGGGGTCCCTCCCCGCCGCCCCAACCCTGCGTGGATGCCGAAGGTGAAGGCGCTGCAGTGCGCCCTGGCGCTGGAGATCCGCTCTGTGAGTACCGGTCGCGCCCCCATCGCCGCCGCCTGGGTGTCGTCAGCCCCCGGAATTTACTCGGGACGCCGCCTCCGTTCACTTCCGAAAACCCCGGGTCACCGCGAAACCTCCTCCACCCTCCGAATCATCCCTATGGAGCTTTGATCCCTTGTCATTTGGCTCTTCCCCAACCTCAAAATCACGAACGCCCTGCCACTCCAGCCACACAGGCCTGACGCCCCCCACCGAACCCCTCCACCTCAGCTCCCCTAGCTTCCTCCCAACTTCCAGTTCGGGTTCCTTCAAATCCTTTCCAAACCACTTTAGAAAGCCCTCCTCTCTCCTCTCTTAACTTTCCAGTGAATTGGGTGGGGGAAGAGGCTTCTTTTAAAATTCCTCTTGTCTGCTCCAGTTCTTTTAGTGAGAGTATTACTGGCCCGACTTCTCCCCAGCCTTCGGGGGCGGGGAGGAGTGCTTTTCTTCCCAGATCACGCTGGCGGATTCTTTCAGACAGATTAACAAGCTTCTGATTAGAGAAGGGGCCTTTCCTCTAAGTAGAGTCCCCACACCCCGCAACCGAAATGTGTCAGCATTGCACACAGCACCTTGCCATCTACCCCAGGGCCAATACCTCGGAAACCATTTCAGGTCCCTCCAGCCCCCAGACTCTCCCGATGTTGAGAAGGAACCCCTATCCTTCCCTTCACTCCAAGAAAGGCACCAGCTTTTAGAGGGACACTACTAATTCTCTAAACTTGCTCCAGAGGATCTTCAGCCCTACCCAGTCATTCTCCAGACATGCCGAAGAGGATAGTGTCCCCCCAGCTTGCTGTGGAAGTCCAGCTGAGGCAGAGAACCCCCTGCCCTTCCTCAGGTGAAGGGCCTTGGACCTCTCCATGCCATGAGCAAACGCCATCCCTCTGAATAATCTCGCAAGACCCTTGCAAGGGGTTTTGATCTCCTTCCCCCTCATTCTTTACAGGACCCTCTCATTCTCCTCTTCATATGAAATCTCCAGCCTCTCTCTTCTAGAGGAAATACCCCCAAAAGTCTTTCCATACCTCCATTTTAGACCTGCAGGCAGTTTGGAAACAAAATTCCTCCTTCAGTCCTTTTTTTCTTTTTCCACTTCTCTAAGTCCTTTTATTTCTCATCTCTTTCATCTCCCAGCAAAACTGTGTGTGTGTGCTTAAATAGCCAACACCATTACTTTGGGTGCTGCATGGAGTAGCCCTCCCCACTTCCTTCCAGCATGCCCTGCAGTCAAGGCTCTCCATCCCCCCACCCCAAAGCATCCTGTGCTTTCCTTACTGTCTTTCCTCACATTACAATGAGGCCGCTGTAGCACAGTCCCTGAAACCTCCAGAGAAGTCACAGGACTGTTTTAGGTCTTTGACTAGGTCTTAAAGAAAGGAAGGCCGGGTAGGGCAGAGTGTGAGGCAGGCGTGGAGAAGAAAGTTTCTGGCACTGTCGCTTTATCTTAAAGGCTGCAGAGATTTTACTCACTCCAGTGTCAGAAACTCTATAGTTTTGGCTTCAGATGTTTTTTCCATCCCACAGCTGCCAAAGCTTGGCAGCCTTTTTGTAAAGGAGGATTCATTTGGCAAAAGAATACACGAAGCTTCCTGAATCGCTGTGCCCGGGGCAGTTAGTAAAACTCCTGAGTTCAGCCTCTTTAGAGTTTGTTACTGGCTGCTTCTTCCTCTTCTGCTAACCAATGCAGTTAAGCAGCCTGGTGAGAGCAGCTGCCTGACAGGCCGGATGTTGCTTTCCTTACTTTGGCCAATCCAGGCCTGCTTAGAGCAAGCACTTGGTGGTAACTGACTACTGCCTGAAGGGGTCAGAGAGAGAAAAGTTATTTCACTACCCTTTCTCCCCAGTATTAGTTGTCGGGCGGAAAGTGAATGGCTGTATAATGGAGCTTTGTTGTTCATCATGGCTTAAGAAATTATGCAGGTGGAAACATTCCTATTTCATTTTTTTCAACAGACATTTGAGTTACAGAATTTTACAGTTCTAAGAAATCTTAGCTTTCATTGGATTGAATTTCTTTTTATGGGTGAGAAAATTGAGGCTTAGCTTGACTAAATATTTTTCTACGTTTGCGCAACTATTTAGGGGCAGATCTGTAGCAAGATGCTAAGTTTTCTGACCAGCAAAAACCCCATTAAATGACTGATGCTCAGAAGGAGCAAAAAAGACCATTAATAACCATACACATTAAACAAGCTTGATTGATTTGGCTTTGATTGAATAGAGGAATTAATGTGAGCATAGATATTTTTAACATCTTTTCAATTTCATTTTTTTTCAATTTCATTTTTTTCAATTTCATGTAATTCTTTACATTTATGGGGTATAAAAGTCAAAACTGTATAAAATGATACACTCTGAGAAGTCTCATTTCCAGCCTTTTCAAACCTATTTTCCATCTATTTTCATCTACTATAGGTAACCATTTTTATTGGTGTCTGATTTATTCTTCTAGTATTTCCCTTTGTAATATAATCAAATAGATACATACACACACACACACACACACACACACACACACACACTGTATACTCCCCCCTTCCCATATATATTTTTTTACTTTCCTTCCCAATAGGTAGCATATTATATAAGCTAGTCTGCACTTTGCTTGTTTTCTTTCCTTAATGTATCCTGAAGATCACTCTAGGTAAGTTGGCATCTTCTTTCCCCTCAACTTTTTATTGACATTTTTCAAACATACAGAGTATTTGGGAGAATAGTACAATGAATATATTCCATGACCTATGTACATTAATTTGATATATCTGTATATTTGTATATGTATAATAATAAATATTTTTTACTAAAAATAGGAAAGTAAATTGTTGCCATGAGACTCCTAAATACTTCAGCATATATCTTCTAAAAATAAGGACATTGTTCTAAATAACCACAATACTATTATCACACCTAAGATAATTATCCATAATTTCTTAGTATCTAGTCCATTTTCAAGTTTTCCTAGTTGTCAACAAAAATAAATGGCTTGTATGGTTAACTTTTTCAAACCAGAATCCATTCAAAGTTTACATGTTGCATTTGGTCGTTAGGTTGTTTTAGTCCGTTTTAACATAGAGCAGTTCTACTTTTTCATTCCCACAATGTTCCCCCCCAACCCCGTGGATTTAGATAAATTCATACACTCATACAACCATTATTTGGATCAAGATTTAGAACACTTCCATTGCCACAGTAAATTCCCTTGTTCCCCCTTTTAAGACCCACGCAGAGGGAACTCCTCTTCTGATTTCTATCAGGGAAGATTAGTTTGCCAGTACTGAACATCATATTAAATGAGCTATATAGTATGTAATATTTTGTGTGGGCTTTTTTTGTTGATCGTATTTTTGAGACTCATTCATGTGCTGTGCCTATTGGTAGTTCCTTTATATTGTGGGGTAGCATTCTATCATATGATTTGTATCATGTTCTATCGTACACCACAACATGTTTACCCATTCTCTTTATTGTTGATTATTTGGGTTGTTACCAAGTTGTGGTTGTCATGGATAAAACTACTGTGAACATTCATTCCTATAAAAGTTTTTTTATGCATGTTACCTTTTGGAGACCAGGCTCGGATACAGAATATCCCATGTTGTGTTATTGTCTGAATTTTTTTCCCATCGTGGTGACATTTAATTTGTTCTTCTAAACTGGAAATTAGGTGTTTTATTTCTACCTGCCTATTGAAAGTGTGGCACTTAATTCCCCTCTCCCCTTTCCATGTTTGTTTTTTTCCTGTAGTCTTGTATTTGTGGTATCTCATGTTTAATACTGTGGTAATATGAGAGCAAAAACATAGTAAACATGAAAGGTTTTGGTGTATAACGCAATATTTTGTGTTGCTCAACAGAGCCGTGACTTGAGAGAAAATATGTTGCTGGGAAGAAAGTGTGACTTTTCTCAAGGAATCTTGGGAGAATGATGTAATATGCCAAAGTAACTTGTTTTTAAAGAGCAGCCAAAAATTATATTTCCCATCACTTACACTTTTAATATTTGAAACATCTTATCTTTGATATGAAAAACTATATTTGCTGCTTCTTCTCTCTACCTTCTTCTTATTCAGTAGTGAAGTTTTCATGAGATGTTTTTAGGTATATAGAAGGAAGAAATTGGAGGTACAAGAGTAAAGCCCAATGCCTGGGCAATAAAATCAGCCAATTTGCTTTACCTGAGTAGTGTCAGTTTTGGGTTAGTCTGTATTGTATAATTCCCATTTTTCTTCTCTATACTCACCTCACCTCGTTACCTCACTCAAATTATTGATAGCATTGAGGCAAAGAGATCTAGGTACTTTTCAATCACAGTTCATCTGAACATTCGTGATCGTTTTCTGGTTTCCTTACTCAGTTATGCTGCAGTTGGTCGTAAATTTCCCTGGAATACAGACTTTTTAAAACTTTAAAGTACTTCAAACTTACAGAAAAAGAAAACCTAAATACTGTGATCTCCCCCGACCCTGATTTAATAAATCCCCATTTTACATGTTTCCTGCAGATTTTTGTTTCTAAGAAATAAAATGTTACAGATGTAGTTAAGGCCCCTTTGCACCTCTTGCTGAAGCCAATTTTCCTCCGTCCCTTCCTAGAGGTAACATAATCAATATCCTGAAGTTGGAGTGTATTCTTTAGATTCAGGCTTTTGTAAGCTTACTACACGTTTGTGTACGCCTACGTACTATGTATACTATTGTTCTGTTTTAAAACTTTACACAAATGGTATCATACTGTAGGTATCCTTCTGTAGATCTGTTTTTTCCACTTCACTGTTTCTGAAATTTGTCAGTGTTGATTCTTACAGATCTAGTTAATTTCCTTAATTGTTATGTAATGCTGTATATTTATATGACAGTGATTTAATTCTTATTCCCCTATCGATGGACTTTTAAATACCAGTTTTCCTCTTTTTTAATATTACAAACAATGTTGCAGTGAGAATATTTGAACATACCTTCTGGTGTCCATGAGTCAGTTGTTCTCAAGGGCAGGTATTGTGCCCTAGGGAGCATTCTAGAAATTTGTGGGCTACCTTGTTTGCCATAGTGGTTGGGGGAGATCCTGCTGGTGTTGATTATCTGGTATTCTGCATGACTTGACTGTCCCATTGAATATGTATATTAAAATCTATTTATAATTATTAGAGTTTAAGAACCTAACTGTTTTATGTATAAACACAAAGTCTGTGGTTTTTTTTTTGGAAAAAAAAAATGTTTTAAATACAGTGAATTTTCCAGTAATGCAATTACCATATAAGTTGAGGAAAGAGTGTACTTTGTTTTGTTCGGAACTCTGGTAAGAGTTTACTCTTTCAGAAAATCATGGCATCAGTGGCAACTCTGCTTGTGTTTGAGCTGCCAATACGTGACACCTATCATTCAGCTTTTGAAACAGACCAGTTCCTGTTGATTCTGTGAATAGGTGCAAATATTGTATCTTCTAGCTTAGTTCTGCCTGAGCGTTTACACATAGAAATATATAATTTATTATAAATTATTTCTGTATTTTTTTCAGTTATGGCATTGATTTATTTTTTAGTTATGTGTATGGGTAAATTGCAAAATATTAGTTGTAAAAGGAGGGTGTTGGATCTTGTAGAGACCCAGTGCTCTAGGGAATAGATTTAGAAATGGAACTACCAAGTCTTAGGGAATTGGTTTAATTTCCTAGGGCTTCCATAACAAATTTCCTCAAACTTGGAGTCTTAAAGGACAGAAATTTATTCTCTCACATTTACTGGAGTCCAGAAGTTAAAACAAAGGTATTGGCAGGGCAGCGCTCCCTTAGAAGGCTCTTGGGGAAGACCCTTCCTTGTTCTAGCTTTCAGTGTCTCCAGGCATTTCCAGAATGTGGCTGCATAACTCCAATCTCCAATCCTAGAGGTTTCCTTTTCTGTGAATAGCCAGTTCCTATCCTTTGCCCTTTAGGAACATAAGAGTTTTTTTTTTCTTGTTAAATATATTTTGAACACCACCAACCTTTATTGGTTATATGTAATGTAAATGTCAAAAGATCTTCTGGTTGAAGCTTATTTTTTCACTTTGTTTTTGCTCTTTTTAGCAATGCCTTTTGTTTTTATTTTCCATTTTTTGTTATTGTTGCTGGTAAACAAAGAATGCTGAGTCTTTAAGTTAACTTTTTACAGAACTATAGCATATATTCAGAAAGTGCACAAATCCAAAGTGTACAATCACCACCCAAATGGATGATTAGAATATTATCAGCACCCCAGGTTGCTTCCTTGTGCTCCATCCCTTCCAGCCACTCCACCTGCCCCCCTTCCCCTCCCAGAGGTAACCACTATCTTGACTTCTATCACAACAAATTTTGAACTTTTGAAGTCAGCCTCTTTCTTTCTCCCTCCCTTCCTCCCTCCCCTCCCTCCCTCCTTCGACATTTACATATAATTTCTTTGTGAGAATTCATCCATGCTGTTATGTGAAGCAGTAATTCTTTATCCTTTCTATTGTTCCCCCCCGCCCGGCTTTACTGATATATAATTGACAGATAGCACTGTATAAGTTTAAAGTGTACAGTGTGTTGATTTGATATGTTTTTAAATCGCAAAGTGATTACTACCATAGTATTAGCTACCATTTCCATCCTGTCACATAGTTGCCATTTCTTTTTTGTGGTGAAAACAATTAAGATCTACTCTCTCAGCAACATTCAAGTATATAATACAGTGTTATTAGTTATTGTCACCATGCTGTACATTAGGTACCCAAACTTGTTAATCTTATAACTGGAATTTTATACCCTTTCACCAATATCTCCCCATTTCCCCCACCTCCTGAATCCTTGGTAAACACCATTCTACTCTCTGTTTCTCTGAGTTTACCTTTTGTAGATTCCACATATAAGTGATATCTTAGTTACTTGTTTTTCTCTGACTTGTTTTACTTAACGTAATGCCCTCAGGGTCCATCCAAGTTGTCATGAATGGCAGGATTTCCTTTTTCCTGATGGCTGAATAATATTGGTACATATATATCACATGCTCTTTATCCATTTATCTATTATCCATTGACAGACACTTAGGTTGTTTTCATATCTTGGCTGTTGTGAGTAATGCCATTGTGAACATGGGAGTGCAGATATGAGATCCTGATTTCAATTCCTTTGGATGTATATCCAGAAGTGGGATTGCTGGAGCATATGGTCATTCTGTTTCAGATTTTTTGAGGAACCTCCATATTGTTTTCCTTAGTGGCTATGCTCAATTTACATTCCCACCAGAATTGTCTTAGGGTTCCCTTTTCATCAGATCCTCACCAACACTTGTTATCCCTTGTCTTTTTCATGATAGTTAACTCTGACTTGTGTGAGGTGATATCTAATTGTGGTTTTGATTTGCATTTCCCTGATGATTAGCAATGTTGAGCATCTTTTCATGTACCTGTTGGCCATTTGTATGTCTTCCTTGGAAAACTATTCTGTTCCCCTGTATCCATTTCTATTGTTGATGACATTTTCATTTTTTTTTCCAGTATTGGGATATTACAAATTGTGCTCCTGTGAACATTTTTGTGCATGTCTTTGTTGCATATTTTGTATTCAGCAACATTGCTGAAATCTCATTTAAGTTATTTGGATTTTCTATGTGGGAAATCATGTTTGTAAATAAAGTCAGTTTTGACTTCTGTTGTACAATGTTTTTTCTTTTTTTCCCCTTTTTATTACTAATGTCCTTGATTAGAATCCCCAGTATAATGTTAAATAGTGGGAATAATAGTACATATACTTGTCATTTTATTTTAAGTTATCCCGCTGAAGTTTCACCAGTATTAGATTGAATCTTATGAAATTGCTGACAATGGGCCATTTTTTGACTCAAAAAAAATGGCAATTTCATATATTTCAACCTAATATAATATTGGCTGTAGGATTTTCATTTATTGAGTTAAGAAAGTGCCCTTCTATTCCTTTTTTTTTTTTTTTTTTTTTTTTTTTTTTTTTTTTTGTCTGCCCCTGTGGCTTGTGGGATGTGTGATTTTAGTTCCTG
>NC_041217.1:144357518-144360946 GCF_002837175.3 Physeter macrocephalus
TTCTATTCCTTTTTTTTTTTTTTTTTTTTTTTTTTTTTTTTGTCTGCACCTGTGGCTTGTGGGATGTGTGATCTTAGTTCCTGCCCAGGGATTGAACCTGGGCCCTCAGCAGTGAGAGTGCAGAGTCTTAACCACTGGACTGCCAGGGAATTCCCCCTAATTTTTAAAATATCCTGAGCTTTGAATTATATTGAATGCTTTTCCCTCAGTCTAATGAGATTATTATATAACATTGCTCCCATGTTCTATAGAAGGGACACATTTTGTGATGTTGCACCTTCTCCATTTCTATGATAGATTCTTTTAGTCAGGATGTATTATTTTTACTATATTTTATTGGATTTGATTCATAATTTTATATTTAGCATCTTTCATTTGTGTTCATAGATGAGATATTAGCTCTATAAGTCAAATATTTATTTAGCTTTTGTTTTTTATTATTAAAACATTTATTTTGAAATATTTCAGACATACAAAATGTTATAAAGAGTAACATAATGAACACTCATATTCCTCCCCATCAGCTTAAGATGTAAAACATTACAGATAAGGTGAAGTCTCCTGTGCCTCTCTCTCTCTAATAGAATCCCTCCTGCCTTCTTCCTTTGGCTAGTCACTACTCTGAATTTTGTATTATTCTCCCTATTTTTCATTGCTTTTCTCATTTTAATATCTGTCTTTAAGGCATTGGATTTACTTGCAAGTGCTGCTTAACTGGCATCCTAAGGGGATTGATGAAACTGTTTTAAAATTATTTGGTTCTAGATATTTTACAATTTTTATAAAAATTATTTTATGCTTTTTGCTTTACGTTATGAGCTATTTAGGAGTTTGTTTTAATTTCAAGATGTATAGGATTTATATGTATGTATATACTCTTTTTCCCCCCCTCGCCTTCCTGCCATACATACATACACACACATACATACATTCTTTTATTGTAGTATTTTAATTTAATTGCATTGGGGGTATTTAATGAAGTCTGTTGATTATTTTTGTTGGCGATTTCCTATGTGTTACTATCCAATTATTATATATATAATATATTTATGAATAATCCAATAATTGTGAATGTTCTCTACTTGAAAATAATATATAAATTTATTTGTTGGATGTAGGGCTCTATCTGCCATTATCAGATCAAATTTATTTTCTCTGAAATATCTTCAGTTCCATATTAAATTTTTTGTCTGCATGCAATCTTTACCAGATTGTAATGGAGATATGAAAATCTTTACTATCATAATGTATTTTCATTTTATCCTTGTTGTATTCTAGTACACTATGATTATAGAACTATAGATTCATTTCTGTTTATTGTTTTCCACTGAGTATGTACTTTCCAGCTGAGAATTTATGGAATTCTGCAGTTTGGGGAAATTCTTAGCTTTTATATCTTTGAATATTGTTTTTCTGCTGTTCTCTCTTTTCTTCTGACAGTGCTATTAGACATATATTGGAACTTTTATCTATTCTGCTTTCTTAAGTGCTTTTTTTGTGTGTAATATTTTTATATCCTCCTGTTCTGGGCGAATTCTTCAGTATTATATTCTTACTTACTTATTAAATTAAAGTTTTAAATCTTCTCTGTTGAGATTTTTAACTTCATTGACTACATATTCCAAGATTTCTCATTTAGTGTCTCTTTTTAAACATATGTCAAATATTTACATTTTTACCTGTTTTAATGTCATAAATTTCATTTTTTATGGAGTTTTCTCCCCTTATAGATGAAAGATTCTAAATACTTATTTTAAAATTATTTTCAGATTGTGTAGATTAATTTTCATGTAAAGTGGATTTATCTTCTGATTGTCAATTTTGTTGTTTTTCTTAGTGCTTGGGTTTTCACTGAGATTATGGACCACTTTTGGGAGAATTAACAATGAACCTTTCAATCCATTAACTGGTATATTTTTCCATCTATTTAGGTTTTCAGGTTCTTTCAATGATGTTTGTATTATATTTTGTTAAATTTATACCTAGGTAGTACATGTCTAAGATTTTAATGATATTATAAATGGTATTAAATTTTTTAAAATGTGCTAATATATAGAAATAAAGTTGATTTTTTTGCCTATTGACCCTATATCCTTTTGTTTATTTAGACTTGTTTTATGGTTCATGATATCATCTGTCTTGATGAATGTTTTCATGTACACTTGGAAAATAATGTGTATCCTCTGTTGTTGGATGGAGTATTATGTAAATGTCAGTTAGGTCAAGTTACTTGAACGCTGTTGTCCACATCTTCTATACCCTTTATGACTTTTGACTGCTTATTTTATCAGTTATTGACAGGGAAGTGTCGAAATTCAGTTATATATTTTTTTGCTATATTACTTTGACATTGTATTATTAGGTGCATACAATTTAATTTCGTATATCTTTTCATAAATCAGATTTTTAATCGATATGAAATGTTCCACATTAACATTGGTAATCCTTCTTCTTCTGAAGTCTAATTTATATCAAGATAGCCACCCCAGCTTTCTTATGATTAGTGAACGCATGATGTATCTTTTTCTATAATTTTACTTTAGTCCTGAATTTTTAAGTTTTAAAAAAATTGAGATATAATTCACATATCATAAAATCCACTCTTTTAAAGTGTACAGTTCAATAAATTTTTATATATTCACAAAGTTGTACAACAATCACCACTAATTTCAGAACATTTTCATTACCCCATGAAGAAATCCCATACCTATTACTGTCATCTCCCTCTCCCCACAGCCCCTGGCTACCAACAATCTAATTTCTAGGTCTATGGATTTGCCTACTCTGGACATTTCTATAAGTGGAATTATGCAATATGTGGCCTTCTGTGTCTGGCTTCTTTCACTTAGCATAATGTTTTTAAAATTCATCTATGTTATAGTATACTTTATTTCTTTTTATGGCCCAATAATATTCCATTGTATGGATATACCACATCTTGCTTATTCATCAATTGATGGACATTTGGGTTGTATCCACTTATTGGTTATTATGAATAACGCTGTTATACTCTTGTACCTATTTTTGTGTGAACGTATGTTTTCAGTGCTCTTGGACATATACCTGGCAAGTTGCTGGTTCTTGTGGTCACTGTTTACTTTTCTTGAGGAACTACCAAACTTTTTACCACGGTGATTACACCATTTTACATTTCCACCAGCATGGTAGGAGGGTTCCAATTTTTTGGCATCCTCCCCAACACTTGTTTTGTCCATCTTTTTATTTATAGCCATCCTAGTGAGTATGAAGAGCTATCTCATTGTGATTTTGATTTTGATTTCCCTAATGACTAATGATGTTGAACATATTTTCATGTACTTTTTGGCCATTTGTGAATCTTATTTTAATTTTTTTTAACATCTTTATTGGAGTATAATTGCTTTACAATGGTGTGTTAGTTTCTGCTTTATAACAAAGCGAATCAGCTA
>NC_041217.1:144361159-144361509 GCF_002837175.3 Physeter macrocephalus
CCACATCTTCTTTATCCATTCATCTGTTGATGGACAGTTAGGTTGCTTCCATGTCCTTGCTATTGTAAATAGAGCTGCAATGAACATTTTGGTACATGACTCTTTATGAATTGTGGTTTTCTCAGGGTATATGCCCAGTAGTGGGACTGCTGGGTCATATGGTAGTTCCATTTTTAGATTTTTAGTGAACCCCCATACTGTTCTCCATAGTCGCTATATCAATTTGCATTACCACCAACAGTGCAAGAGGGTTCCCTTTTCTCCACACCCTCTCCAATATATATACACCCCCATATCTGCTCCCTCTCGCATCTCCCTCCCACCCTCCCTATCCCACCCCTCTAGGTGGT
>NC_041217.1:144361533-144362753 GCF_002837175.3 Physeter macrocephalus
TTCATTTCCTCTTATGGCAGAGTCATATCCCATTGTATATATGTGCCACATCTTCTTTATCCATTCATCTGTCGATGGACAGTTAGGTTGCTTCCATGTCCTGGCTATTGTAAATAGAGCTGCAATGAACATTTTGGTACATGACTCTTTTTGAATTATGGTTTTCTCAGGGTATATGCCCAGTAGTGGGATTGTGGGGTCGTATGGTAGTTCTATTTGTAGTTTTTTAAGGAACCTCCATACTGTTCTCCATAGTGGCTGTATCAATTTACATTCCCACCAGCAGTGCAAGAGGGTTCCCTTTTCTCCACACCCTCTCCAGCATTTATTGTTTGTAGATTTTTTGATGATGGACATTCTGACCGGTGTGAGATGATACCTCATTGTAGCTTTGATTTGCATTTCTAATGATTAGTGAAGTTGAGCATCCTTTCATGTGTTTGTTGGCAATCTGTATATCTTCTTTGGAGAAATGTCTATGTAGGTCTTCTGCCCATTTTTGAATTGGGTTGGTTTTTTTTTTTGTTATTGACCTGCATGAGCTGCTTGTAAATTTTGGAGATTAACCCTTTGTCAGTTGCTTCATTTGCAAATATTTTCTCCCATTCTGAGGGTTGTCTTTTCGTCTTGTTTATTTTTTGCTTTGCTGTGCAAAAGCTTTTAAGTTTCATTAGGTCCCATTTGTTTATTTTTGTTTTTATTTCCATCTCTCTAGGAGGTGGGTCAAAAAGGATCTTGCTGTGATTTATGTCATAGAGTGTTCTGCCTATATTTTCCTCTAAGAGTTTGATAGTGTCTGGCCTTACATTTAGGTCTTTAATCCATTCTGAGTATTTTTGTGTGTATGGTGTTAGAGAGTGTTCTAATTTCATTCTTTTACATGTAGCTGTCCAGTTTTTCCCAGCACCACTTATTGAAGAGGATGTCTTTTCTCCATTGTATGTACTTGCCTCCTTTATCAAAAATAAGATGACCACATGTGTGTGGGTTTATCTCTGGGCTTTCTATCCTGTTCCATTGATCTACATTTCTGCTTTTGTGCCAGTACCATACTGTGTTGATTTCTGTAACTTTGTAGTATAGTCTTAAGTCTGAGTGCCTGATTCCTCCAGCTCCGTTTTTCTTTCTCAAGATTGCTTTGCTTATTCGGGGTCTTTTGTGTTTCCATACAAATTGTGAAATTTTTTGTTCTAGTTCTGTGAAAAATGCCATTGGTAGTT
>NC_041217.1:144363186-144442554 GCF_002837175.3 Physeter macrocephalus
ACATGGTATATGTCTCCATCTGTTTGTATCATCTTTAATTTCTTTCATCAGTGTCTTATAGTTTTCTGCATACAGGTCTTTTGTCTCCTTAGGTAGGTTTATTCCTAGGTATTTTATTCTTTCTGTTGCAATGGTAAATGGGAGTGTTTCCTTAATTTCTCCAGATTTTCCTCATTAGTGTATAGGAATGCCAGAGGTTTCTGTGCATCAATTTTTGTATCCTGCTACTTTACCAAATTCATTGATTAGCTCTAATAGTTTTTTCGTACCATCTGTAGGATTCTCTGTGTATAGTATCATGTCATCTGCAAACTGTGACAGCTTTTCTTCTTCTTTTCCACTTTGGATTCCTTTCATTTCTTTTTCTTCTCTGATTGCTGTGGCTAAAATTTCCAAAACTATGTTGAATAATAGTGGTGAGAGTGGACAACCTTGTCTTGTTTCTGATATTAGGGGAAATGGTTTCAGTTTTTTACCATTGAGAGTGGTGTTGGCTGTGGGTTTGTCATATATGGACTTTATTATGTTGAGGCAAGTTCCCTCTATGCCTACTCGCTGGAGGGTTTTTATCATAGATGGGTGTTGAATTTTATCAAAAGCTTTCTCTGCATCTATTGAGATGATCATATGGTTTGTATTTTTCAATTTGTTAATATGGTGTATCACATTGATGATATGCATATATCGAAGGATCCTTGCATTCCTGGGATAAACCCCACTTGATCATGGTGTATGATCCTTTTAATGTGTTGTTGGATTCTGTTTGCTAGTATTTTGTTGAGGATTTTTGCATCTATGTTCATCAGTGATATTGGCCTGTAGTTTTCTTTCTTTGTGACATCTTTGTCTGGTTTTGGTATCAGGGTGATGGTGGCCTCATAGAATGAGTTTGGGAGTGTTCCTCCCTCTGCTATCTTTTGGAAGAGTTTGAGAAGGATAGGTGTTAGCTCTTCTCTAAATGTTTGATAGAATTCGCCTGTGAAGCCATCTGGTCCTGGGCTTTTGTTTGTTGGAAGATTTTTAATCACAGTTTCAATTTCAGTGCTTGTGATTGGTCTGTTCATATTTTCTATTTCTTCCTGGTTCAGTCTCGGCAGCTTGTGCATTTCTAAGAATTTGTCCATTTCTGCCAGGATGTCCATTTTATTGGCATACAGCTGCTTGTAGTAATCTCTAATAATCTTTTGTATTTCTGCAGTGTCAGTTGTTACATCTCCTTTTTCATTTCTAATTCTATTGATTTGAGTCTTCTCCCTTTTTTTCTTGATGGGTCTGGCTAATGGTTATTATCAATTTTGTTTATCTTCTCAAAGAACCAGCTTTTAGTTTTTATTGATCTTTGCTATTATTTCCTTCATTTTCTTTCCATTTATTCCTGATCTAATCTTTATGATTTCTTCTGCTAACTTTGGGTTTTTTTTGTTCTCCTTTCTCTAATGGCTTTAGGTGTAAGGTTATGTTGTTTATTTAAGATGTTTCTTGTTTCTTGAGGTAAGAGTGTATTGCTATAAACTTCCCTCTTAGAACTGCTTTTGCTGTATCTCATAGGTTTTGAGTCAACATGTTTTCATTCTCATTTGTTCCTAGGTATTTTTTGATTTCCTCTTTGATTTCTTCAGTGATCTCTTGGTTATTTAGTAGTGTATTGTTTAGCTGCCATGTGTTTGTATTTTTTAATATTTTTTTTTTCTGTAATATGTAGTCTCATAGGTTTGTGGTCAGAAAAGATAGTTGCTACAATTTCAGTTTTCTTAAATTTACCAATGCTTGATTTGTGACCCAAGATATGATCTATCCTGGAAAATGTTCCATGAGCCCTTGAGAAGAAAGTGTATTCTGTTTTTTTTGGATGCAATGTCTTATAAATATCAATTAATTCCATCTTGTTTAATGTATCCTTTAAAGCTTGTGTTTCCTTATTTATTTTCAGGTTGGATGATCTGTCCAAAGGGGAAAGTGGGGTGTTAAAGTCCCCTACTATGATTGTGTAACTGTTGATTTCCCCTTGTGCTTCCAGCCTAGAGAAGTTCCTTTAGCATTTGTTGTACAGCTGGTTTGGTGGTGCTGAATTCCCTCAGCTTTTGCCTGTCTGTAAAGGTTTTGATTTCTCCATCGAATCTGAATGAGATCATTCCTGGATAGAGTAATCTTTATTGTAGGGTTTTCCCTTTCATCACTTTAGATATGTCCTGCCATTCCCTTCTGGCTTGCAGAGTTTCTGCTGAAAGATCAGCTTTTAACCTTATGGGGATTCCCTTGTATGTTATTTGTTGTTTTTCCCTTCCTGCTTTTAATATTTTTTCTTTGTATTTAATTTTTGACAGTTTGATTAATATGTGTCTTGGCGTGTTTCTCCTTGGATTCATCCTGTATGGGACTCTTTATGCTTCCTGGACTTGATTGACTATTTCCTTTCCCATATTAGGGAAATTTTCAACTATAATCTCTTCAAATATTTTCTCAGTTTCTTTCTTTTTCTCTTCTTCTCTGGGCTCCATATAATTTGAATGTTGGTGTGTTTCATGTTGTCCCAGATGTATCTGAGACGATCCTCAATTCTTTTCATTCTTTTTTCTTTATTCTGCTCTGCAGTAGTTATTTCCACTATTTTATGTTCCAGGTCACTTATCCGTTCTTCTGACTCAGTTATTCTGCCATTGATTCCTTCTAGAGAATTTTAAATTTCATTTATTGTGTTTTTCATCATTGTTTGTTTGTTCTTTAGTTCTTCTAGGTCCTTGTTAAAAGTTTCTTGTATTTCCTCCATTCTGTTTCCAAGATTTTGGATCATCTTTACTATCATTATTCTGAATTCTTTTTCAGGTACATTGCCTATTTCCTCTTCATTTGTTGTGTCTGGTGGGTTTTTACCTTGCTCCTTCATCTGCCGTATGTTTCTCTGTCTTCTCATTTTGCTTATCTTACTGTGGTGGGGGGTCTCCTTTTCATAGGCTGTAGGTTCATAGTTCCCACTGTTTTTGGTGTCTGCCCCCAGTGGGTAATGTTGGTTCAGTTGGTAGTGTAGGCTTCCTGGTGGAGGGAACTGGTGCCTATGTTCTGGTGGATGAGGGTGGATCTTGTCTTTCTGGTGGGCAGGACAGCATCTGGTAGTTTGTTTTGGGGTGTCTGTGACCTTATTATTATTTTAGGTCACCTATCTTCTAATGGGTAGGGTTGTGTTCCTTTCTTGCTAGGTGTTTGGCATAGGGTATCCAGCACTGTAGCTTTCTGGTCGTTGAGTGGAGCTGGGTCTTAGCATTGAGATGGAGATCTGTGGGAGAGCTCTCACTGTTTAATATTACATGGAGCCGGGAGGTCTCTGTTGGACCCATGTCCTAAACTCGGCTCTCCCACCTCAGAGGCACAGACCTGACACCTAGACCCCTGTCAGCCACATGGGTCAGAAGAAAAGGGAGAAATAAAGAGAGAAAGAGAGAGAGAGAGAGAGAGAGAGAGGGAGAGAGGGAGAGAGGGTGGGAGGGAGGAAGGGAAATTAAATAAGATAAAGTTATTAAAATAAAAAATTTTTAAAATTATTAAAAATAAAAAAATATTGAATAGTAATTAAAAAGAAAAAAAGAAGAGAGCAAGCAAACCAAAAAACAAATCCACTAATGATAACAAGGGCTAAAAATGTATACAAAAAAGAAAAAAACAAACAGAACCGTTGGATAAATGGTAAAAGCAAAGCTATACAGACAAAATCACACAAGGTCCATCTCCTCAACTTTGGGATGATTCGTTTTCTGTTCAGGTATTTCACAGATGCAGGGTACATCAAGTTGATTGTGAAGATTTAATCTGCTGCTCCTGAGGCTCTGGGAGAAATTTCCCTTTCTCTTCCTTGTTCGCACAGCTCATGGGGTTCAGTTTTGGATTTGGCCCTGCCTCTGCGTGTAGGTTGCCTGAGGGTGTAGGTCGCCTGAGGGCGTCTGTTCTTTGCTCAGACAGGATGGGGTTAATGTAGCATCTGATTAGGGGGCTTTGGCTTACTCAGGCCAGGGGGAGGGAGGGGTACGGAATGCAGGGCCAGCCTGCAGTGGCCAAGGCCACAGTGACGTTGCACCAGCCTGAGGCACGCTGTGTGTTCTCCTGGGGAAGTTGTCCCTGGGTCACGGGACTGGCAGTGGCGGGCTGCACAGGTTCCTGGGAGGGGAGGTGTGGATAGTGACCTGTGCTCGCACACAGGCTTCTTGGTGGCTGCAGCAGTAGCCTTAGCATCTCATGCCCATCTCTGGTGTCCACTCTGATAGCCGCAACTCGCACCTGTCCCTGGAGCTCGCTTAGGCGGTACTCTGAATCCCCTCTCCTTGCGCACCCTGAAATAGTGGTCTCTTGCCTCTTATCCAATTCCAGACTTTTTCCCAGACTCCCTCCTGGCTAACTGTGGTGCAGTAGCCCCCTTCAGGCTGTGTTCATGCAGCCATCCCCAGTCCTCTCCCTGGGATCTGACCTCTGAAGCTGAAGCCTCACCTCTCAGCCCCCACTCACTAAGAGTAGACAAGCCTCTCAGGCTGGTGCTTGCTGATTGGCACTGATCCTCTGTGCAGGAATCTCTCCACTTTGCCCTTTGCACCCCTGTTGCTGTGCTCTTCTCCGTGGCTGCGAAGCTTCCCTGCTGCCACCCCCATCTCCACCAGTGAAGGGGCTTCCTATTGTATGGAAACCTTTCCTCCTTCACAGCTCCCTCCCAGAGGTGCTGGTCCCATCCTTATTCTTTTGTCTCCATTTTTTCTTTTGCCATACCCAGGTACTTGGGGAGTTTCTTGCGTTTTGGGAAGTCTGAGGTCTTCTGCCAGCATTCTGTAGGTGTTCTGTAGGAGTTGTTCCACATGTAGATGTATTTCTGATGTATTTATGAGGTGGAAGTTGATCTCCATGTCTTACTCCTCCAACATCTTGAAGGTCTCTGAAGGATTCTTTTTAATAAGTTTTATAGGGAAGTTCTGCTCGTGATGGATTATCTGTTTTTGTTTGAGAAAGTCTTAATTTTCCATCTTTTTGAAGGAGAATTGCCTGGATATTGAACTATTGAAAGTCTTCTTTAAGTACTTTGAATAAGTCATTGCGGTTTCTTCTGGCTTCATATTTCTGGTGAGGAATCAGCTGTTATTCCTGTTGAGGATTTCTGGTATCTACTGCATCATTTACCTTTTTCTTTTTTTTTTTTTTTCCCGCGGTACGCGGGCCTCTCACTGTTGTGGCCTCTCCCTTTGCGGAGCACAGGCTCTGGACATGCAGGCTCATCAGCAGCCATGGCTCACGGGCCTAGCCGCTCCGCGGCATGTGGGATCTTCCCAGACCGGGGCACGAACCCGTGTCCCCTGCATCGGCAGGCGGACTCTCAACCACTGTGCCACCAGGGAAGCCCGAATCATTTAACTTTTGCTGCTTTCAAGATTCTCTCTTCATCTTTGTCTTTGAACAGTCTGTTTACTATGTGTGTGATTTGGAGTTATTGGAGTTTGTTGGATGTCTAGATTGTTTTTCTTTAAATTTCAGATGTTTTCATCCATTATTTCTGCAAACATTCTGTCTGGCTGTTTCTCCTCTACTTTAGGGCTCGCATTATATCTATGTTGCTGTGCTTGATGGTTTCCTACAAGTCTCTGAGACTACTCATTTTTCTTTTTTCTTTCTGTACCTCAGACTGGATAATCTCAATTGACAAATTTTCAGGTTCATTTATTCTTTCTTCTGCTGTCTTATATCTGCTCTTGAGTTTCTCTAGTGAATTTTTCATTTGTTTTGTACTTTTCAACTCTAAAATCTCTATTTTTTAAAATAATGTCTATCTGTTGATATTCCTTATTTGATGATACGTCTTTGCCACATCGCCGTACTTTTCTTTAGATCTTCAGATAAGTTTTCCTTTAGTCCTCTGTACATATTTATAATAGATGATTTAAAGCTCTTGTTTAGTAAGCCCAACTTCTGGGCTTCCTCAAGGACATTTTCTGCTGACTGCCTTTTCCTCCATGTATAGGTCATACTCTTGTTTCTTTACATGTCATAATTTTCGTTGAAAACTGGACATTTTAAATAATATAATATGGAACTGTGTAAATCAGACTTCCTCTGTTTCCAAGAGTTTATTGTTTTCTTGCTGTTGTTGTTGCTTTTTGTTTGTTTATTTACTTTCCTGAGGCAATGTCTATATTCTGTAAAGTCTATGTTCTTTGTTGTGTGTGGCCACTGAAGTCTCTGCTCAGTTAGCTTCATGGCCCTCTAAAGACAGGGTTTATATTTCCTTAAATGCTTTGAACCAGTGAGTCCCCCAGTCTTTTCTGAGTATCTCTATTGCTGAGTATGTTGGGACATGCTTTCTATGCCCTGCAGGTAATGGACAACTCTGTCTTAGTCTTCACTTCCAACATTTTCAAAGCCTCAAGATCAACCAGAGGTGAGAGATTAGGGCTTCCTTAAGTAATTTCTGGGTATGCTCGTAGCCCTGCACTTGTGCATGACCTTCTAAATTGCCAAGAATGTATCATAGCTTGTCAAAGACAGCCCCCAACACACACACACAGACACACACACTCACACACACACACACACACACACACACACACACACACACACACACACACAGTTCTCCAGCTTTGCCTTTTAAGTGTTTTGGTCACTTATTGTTTGCTCCAACTGGCACTGCCCCAGGCATCCATGTGTTAAACAATAGCTGCTTTTTTTTTTTGACAAATGCCTTGCAGGTAAAGGGTGTTTGTTGTGACTAAGCTCTGATTCAGGTCAAATAAAGAGAAGCCCTGTGAATGGGTGTTGACAATTCCTTAGGCATAGGGCTTTTGGGTAGCTTTATACCTGATTTCCTACAGTGGCTGTAGGGCTGCTAGTTTTCATGGCTACCATGATTGTAAGGGTCTTGGTTGTCAAGGCTATAGCAAACCTGAGTAGAGGAGATTGGGAATAAAGTATGTTAAAACACCACAATATCACTGTTTTTACCAAAATTCAGCTATTTTTCTTGAATAAATGCTCCTCAGATTGTTGCAAACTTCTGGTTAATTTCTAGACCTCTAAAAAGTTGATTTTGACAGTTTTTGTTGGTGTTCTCATTGCTTTTATGGAGGGCTGATTTTTTGTTTGTTTCACATCTGATTTATTTATCTCTCTCTCTGATACAAGTAGAGATATAGGCATAAAAATATATTGATGAAACATTTGAAGTTGCTTACATTCAGACACTTTACCACTAAATATTTTAGGGTAAATCTCGTAAGAACAAGGACATTCTCCTATATAAATTATAATACAATTCCCCCACACAATAAATTTAGCATTTATACAACAATAGTGTCTCATTTAGGGCTCATAGTAAATATTCACCATTTGTTACAATAATTTTAAAATTATAATTGACATACAATATTATATTAGTTCCTGGTGTATAACATAGTGATTCAATATTTTTATACATTATGAAATAATCAGGATAAGTCTAGTTACCATCTGTCACCATATGGAGTTATTATAATATTATTGACTATATTCCCTATGCTGTACATTAATTTCATTACTTATTTACTTAATAGCTGGAAGTTTGTACCTCTTAATCCCTTTCACCCACTTTGTCTGTCCCACCCCCCGCCCCCGCCTCCCCTGTGGCAACCACCAGTTTATTTCTGTATCTGTGTGTCTCTGTTTTGTTCATTTATTTTGTTTCTTTTTTATGGTATTTTTCCTTCTGTATCTGACTTATTTCACTTAGCATGATACCCTCTAGGTGCATCCATGTTGTTGCAAATGGCAATATTGTATTCTTTTTTATGGCTAAGTAATATCCCTGTGTGTGTGGGGGGGATGTGTTTGTGTGTATCACGCCTTCTTTTTGCATTCATCTATTGATGGATATTTAGGTTGCTTTCATAGCTTGCTATTGTAAATAGTGCTGCAATGAACATGGTACATATATCTTTTCTTTTTAAAAAATATTTATTTATTTATTTATTTATATTTATTTATTTGTGGCTGCATTGGGTCTTCATTGCTGTGCATGGGCTTTCTCTAGTTGTGATGCGGGGGGGCTACTGTTGGTTGTGGTGCACAGGCTTCTCATTGCAGTAGCTTTTTTTGTTGTGGAGCATGGGCTCTAGGCGCTCAGGCTTCAGTAGTTGTGGCACGTGGGCTCAGTAGTTGTGGCTCGCAGGCTCCAGAGCACAGGCTCAGTAGTTGTGGCGCATGGGCCTAGTTGCTCCATGGCATTTGGGATCTTCCTGGACCAGGGCTCGAACCCGTGTCCCCTGCATTGGCAGGAGGATTCTTAACCATTGCACCACCAGGGAAGTCCCCATATACCTTTTCAAATTAGTGTTTTCTTTTTTTTTCAGATAAATACCCAGGAATGCAATTGCTGGATCCTATAAGTGGTTCTATTTTAGTTCTGTGAGGAACCTTCGATATACTGTTTTCCATAATGGCTGCACAGTTGACATTCCCACCAACTGTGCGTGAGAGTTCCTTTTTTTCCGTATCCTCACCAACACTTGTTGTTTCTTGTCTTTTTGGTAATAACCATTCTGTCGAGTGTGAGGTGGTATCTCATTGTCATCTTGATTTGCATTTCCCTGACAATTAGTGATGTTGAACATCTTTTCATGTGCCTGTTGGCCATCTGTATATCTTCTTTGGAAAAATGTCTATTCAGCTTCTCTGTGGAGGGGCTGATTTTGGAGATATTTACTCTACTATTATGAAAATACTTTTTCTATGTATGTCGTAATCTTTAAAATTGTGTTTTTGCATACTAGCATATTGTGTTTTGCTTTTTTATCCAGTCTAATAATTTCTGCCTTCTAGTTACAATACTTAAGATATTTACATTCATGTAATTATCCATATGATTGGTTTAAGCCAGTCAGTTTGCTACTTATTTTATATTTGTTCCATCGGATTTTCTTCAACCCCTCTTTTAATGCCTTCTTTTTGGAACTTTCCATGGTATTCCTTTAAAGAATGGCAGAATTTATAGAACTGTGGATAAGGAAAAATGTCATGTCTTTTTCAATATACTACAAATTGGAAAGAGACTCAGTATTTTCCAGTGAGGACAGTTAGAGCTGTTCTGTCCAATAGAAGTATAATTTGAGTCGAGGATATAATTTAAAAATTTCCCCCAGCTACATTAAATAATTAAAAGAAGTGATAAAATTAATTTTAACAGTAATTTTATTTAAGTCAGTATATTATAAGTATTATCCTTTCAACATGTAATTAATGTAAAAGTTGTTAATGAGTTGTTTTACACTTTTTTTGGTAAAAATTCTTTAAAATATTTTTGAACAAGTCTTCAAAAATCTTCAAAATCTTGTATTTTACATTATCTGTCCATCTCAATTTGGACCAGCCACATCTGTAGGCATAACACAGACTTAGAGGGACTCTTAACAGGTTTGGTTTAAATGAGGCAGAGTAGAAAATGAAGCTGATGGACGCAATGAGATTTCTGAGGGCTTTGATTTTAATAATCAATAGTGAATTATTAGGACAAAAGTAGAAAATAGAATAAGGGGTAGATGGAGTCAAAATAGCTAGCATAGAAAATAATCTTAACTGCTGTATACAGAGGGACATGAAGTCTTAGTCATTTATTCAGTGCAATAGTCTATATTAAGATGGTAGATGATAGTGGTTTTTATTCTAATAGTAACTATAGCTAGTATTTATTTTTTTACTTTATTTTTTAAAACATTTTTATTTATTTATTTATTTATTTTTGGCTATGTTAGGTCTTTGTTGCTGTGCGTGGGCTTTCTCTAGTTGTGGCGAGTGGGGACTTCTCCTCTTTGCGATGCACGGGCTTCTCATTGCAGTGGTTTCTCTTGTTGCAGAGCACGGGCTCTAGGCGTGCAGGCTTCAGTAGTTGTGGTGCACGGGCTTAGTTGCTCTGTGGCATGTGGGATCTTCCTGGACCCGGGTCAGAACCCATATCCCCTTCATTAGCAGGTGGATTCTTAACCTCTGTGCCACCAGGGAAGCCCACTAGTATTTATTTAATGCACTGTCAGGCACTGTTCTAAGCACTTTGAATGTGTTGTATTGACTCATTTATTGTGTGACTTTAAGTAAGTAAATCACCTTCACTTTATTGGGGCTCTATTGTTTCCCTATATAAAAAATTTGAAACTGTACTAGATAATTTCTAAGCTGCTTCTTAATATGGAAAGTCTGTGTTTTTGGATACATTGATGAGGAAGTAAGAATTTCTGTTCTCAGGGAATTTATAATCAAATAAAATAGGTGAGGTGTACCCACTTCATTAAGATGCATAGAGACAATAATTAGGGCCTTAAGAGAACTATAAAATGCTGTGAGAATTTAAAACTATTTACTTGAATATAATAAATTCACAATAAATGTTTGAATTAGATTGAATTGAATAGTGATAGTTGGTGAATCAAGAGAAGTTTTGTGTATGGGATGGCAGTTAATGTAAGCCTTGGGAGGTAGAAGTAGATGAGGAGGAGATGGCATGGAGTAGAAATGAGTAATAATCCAGATAATGGAAGAATGCGAGGCAAGAAAGTAATGTGTGCGTTCAGAAAACAATAACAAATATACTTTGATTGTATTTTTAGGAGGTGTCAAGTAATATTGCTATGTGATAAGTTGGATTCAAATCTTGGAGAATCTTCAATAGCCTACTAAGGGTATGGTTGATCACTGACAGTGAAATATGGCAGGAACTGGAGAGACTGTGCTATGTATTTTTTAGAAACCCTACATCTTATGCCTATACTTTGTGTCAGTCCTGAGAATAGTTAAGTGCAGTTTTATATTTAAAAAATATTTCATTGGGCTAGAAACTTACAGTTCACTTGCTTTGAAAGTTTGTCATATTTCTTTTGATGAGGGTTTGTATGGGCTGCGACTTAGGGTGATACAGGTCAGATTTGTGCTTTTTTTGGTATTTTTTTTGTCCTCTAGTATAGTGCTTTATTTCTGCTGAGTCTTAATCCTTTGTGATTAAATGATGCTGAATAAGTTTATGTCAGCATTCTACATAAAGTGGGAGCCTGAGGCTTACTGTTTAAAACTATTAGTGTCTGTCCCAAAAGCTAGTACATAGAGTTTCCATTGTGGTACAAATAACCAAGTGGAAAATCATAGATTTCTCAGAGGGATGGAAGTTAAAAAAGGCATTTCATTTAACTCTGTAAACACTAGAATCTCTCTCTTTTTTTTTAACTTGTGCATATTTTTATTAGCTTAGCAGACTAGTGTTTTTATGTAATGTTTGGTAAGTTGTTTTAGTACAGTAGTTCAGGGAATTCGTGAAGCAGTCACATTCATCTGTCTAATTTCTTTCAGGTAACTTGCCCAGGAGTGGTGCTGAAAGACAAGGAGGACATCTATCTTAGCATCTGTGTGTTTGGCCAATACAAAAAGACACAATGTGTCCCAGCCAATTTTCCACTGGTCTTCAATGCCAGAATGGTGTTTGAAAAGGTGAGTTCAAATATCCAATCAAATGTTAACCAATAAAAAATCAAAGTGATTCTAAATTTTGAATAACACATATTACTATTGTTGACTGTGCACTTTGATTTAATTCAAAAGGAGATTTGTAACTTAAATCTGGAAGCTTGAAAATAAATATGCATTATATTATACATTGAGTCAGTTGCCTCTTTTTTGTGATGGATCAGTTTACTTCTAAAATTGTCTTAGTGGTCTTTATGTAAAATATAGCACCTTGAATTCTAAGTAATCATTTTCATAAAAGAGATGGGGGGAGATATCGATAAGTAAGAATAGGTCATATTTTGCTTATGGCTGTCATGTGGTGCTTCTTTCTATAAGTCGTTTCTTTTTTCCCCCTGAATCTGGTGCTTTTAGGTAGTTATTACCAATTGTATTTCTCACTTTTTTCTTTTCTTCTCTCCTTGTCTACTTCCCTCTTTCCTTCTTTCCTTCCCTCCTTTCTTCATTTCCTCCTTCCCTCCTTCCTTCCTGTTTCTCCTTCCTCTTCTCCACAGATAATTACTGAGTACCTGCTGTGTTCCATGCTCTGTTCCATGCACTGGGTAAAAAAAACAAACATGCTCCCCTCTTGGAGCTTTCATTGTAATAGGTGAAACAGACAATAATCAAGTAAATAGTAAGTGTCATGAAGAGAATAAAGGGAGGGTAAGGGGACAGAAGGATTAGGGGGATTGTTTATTTTAAAAGGTGGTCAGAGAAGGTAATAACATTGAAACTGAGCCTGAATTATGAGACAGTATCAGTTATTTAAAGGTCTAGGGTAAAAGCATTCTAAGCAGAGGAACAGAAAATATAAAGGTGTCTTGTTGGGAATAAGCTTGATGAGCTGGAGGAACACCAAGAAGGCAAGTATGACCATGGTAACAAAGGGAGGACTGCTGGCAGATCAAATTGGAGAGGGAGGCAGAGCCAGATGTAATTTTCGTTTGTTGGTAAAATCTTGTATAGTGATCATGGGAAGCAGAAAGGAAGTGACAGTTCTCAATAATGTCAGAAGTTTCTTTGGTTGGGAAAGGAATCCTTTGGGAATGAGAAGGAAAACACAAAAACTATTTCATATATGTCTTCCTTTTACGTTCTCTTCTCTATCCTGCTTCCCTCTGCCTTCTCTCACTTAGGTGTTCCCTGAAGCAGTAGACCCTGGAGATGTGGTTGCACAGCTTGAATGTAAGTTTTTAACTTTTAATTTCTGATTCTAAGAGATTTTAGAATCATGCTCTTTAATCCTGAGTTAGATAAAAGTCAAAAAGGGTCTAACAAGAACTTCAAAAATCTTGAGGTGAGAAGTTTTTTACACTTTTTAGAATTTTGAAAAATACCTGGAAATAATAAAAAATACGTGTGCTCCAGAGAGATGGGGAATTTTTCCTTTTTCTGTGTTTTGATCTGTGAATAACAAAAAGACTTATCTGAACTATGTATTGATTTAAATGATATGGGCTGTTAATGATGTAAGAACTGTGATTCATGTTAGGTGGGACTTTGCCCTGCAAACAAAAATATGTCTTTAACCTCACTGTGTTGCAAATCAAGAGAGTAAATAATAGAAGATTGAAGTAATAGTAGCTTAAAATATATATGCTTTTGCATTTTGTGTTATATGCAATATGTTAATAAATTATTTGAAAGTGATGTATTCAAGGCTGTGGTTAACAGTAAATTCTTCAAAGTACTAGGGATCAACTATAAAAAGATCCAGTTTTTTGTGAGAGCAGCAATGCAAAGGTATACGTTTGGGAATACGTTATTCGAACTCTGAGTATGAAATGAAAAGCTGTGTTATTTATCCTTGTAATCAGAAAGGGATTAGGGATTACCATATTGGTCTAATATATAATTGTGGCCCAAAACGCCAACAATATTGAGCATCATCAGTGTCAACTGTCCCTTCCATACCTTTTGCACCCCGTTGGGACTCTAGAAATATAGAAACATGCAGCCTGGAACCATGCTAGAATCTGGGCATATGGGTAGAAATAGGGCTGGCTCATTGTTTTACTTTCAGGGAGTTAATTGTTTAAAGAACTCTTTATGGCTAATGTCAATATCGTATTTATTTTTTATAGCTGTTCTTGCACTTGGTATTCTGTCTTCCACTCTGGCGGACTAGTGAGGTGGCAACTTGGTGCCAGTGCGTAATGACTTTTAATTTTCTTGAACATCCTGTTCAGTATCTGGGAAATTGTGTATCTTAGAAAATATGAAGATAATTATTTCCCTTATTCTGAAATTCTTTTGTTAAAAAACATAATTTTTCCTATTTTATTTGAAATTTAGGGTCTCTAAGAGTACTTGGTGGTTATTATTATTTGGAATCTTTCTTGTCTTGATTTCCCTGATTCAGTTTTTCTCTTAGGTTTCCTCCTTCATCACTGACATTCCACTTTTTGGTATCTTTCTCAAATTCCTCTGGCTTCACTTCTCTGATCTGTTTTTACTTAGTTTCTACTCTCTCCTTATATGATATTCTCCAAAGACTTTTCATGTTTTACCTATCTTCTGATGACTTCCACAGCAGTCTTTATCCCTGATCTCTCTTGTAAGCTTTGGGCCCCTTTTCTTTTACTTATATTTTCCTCTCAGCTTTGCAGTTTTTTGTTGTCCCCTAACCTTATTAATATGAAAAATTAAAACTATACTAAAAGTGGAAAAGATGGAATGATGAAGTATCATATACTTGTCAGCTTCAACAGTTTTTGACATTTTTCCCATTGTATTATGTTTACCCTGCCACTTAAAAAAATGTTGGAATATTTAAAAGCAAATTCTATACATATATTATTTCACTGGAAATATTGTGGCATGACCTCTAATTGATACAGGCTTTTTTGAAAAAAATATAACCACTATATTGGTATCATACCTAACAAAATTAATAATAATTCCTTAATAACATCGAATACTTAGTCATTATGCAGGTTTCTCCAGTTGCCACCAAAATGTCTTTATACAGTTGGTTTGTTAAAAATCAGGATCCCATCAAGGTGTGGTTCACATATGTATATGGCTGTTTAGCTCTTAAGTTTATTTTTTTCTATAGTAGTGTCCCCTCACTTTTTTTTTTCCTAATGCTGTGAATTTGTTAGAAAAATCAGGTCCTTTAGAATGTCCTACAGTTTGGATTTGGCTGCTGCTTCCTTAAAGTGTTGTTTAGCTTATTCATCACTTATATTATGTAAACTGAAAATTAGACCTAAAAGTTTGGTTCGATTCAGGCTTATTTTGTTTTTTTGGCAAGAATCCTTCATAATTGGTGCTCTGTACTTATTATTGCATCATATCAAGTGGCATATAATGTCTGATTGTCTTAAGTTTAGTGATATTAAGATTTATCTTTCGCCTCCAGTCAGCACCAGCCTGATTCCTCCATGATAAACCTCCTCTACAGCCTTTCATCGAACAGCTTCAGCATTCCTTGAGACCTGTCTTTTCATTAGGGGTTACCAAATGTGATTTTTCTAATACTGTTAATTTTTTCTATATGTGTTAGCTGGAATTTTTCTGTAAAAGATATTTTCCTTATCAGCAATGTGATGACCCTGAAATACTGTTCTTATAGGAAAGGTTAGTGTCATCTTTCCTTTCCTTACTTTAATAGCTTTAGTGAGGTATAACTTACATATCACAAAATTTACCCATTGTAACTGTAGTTAAGTGATTTCTAGAAAATGTATATATTTGTGAGCCATCATCACAATCCAATTTAGCATGTTTCCATCACCCCAAAAGTTCTGACACCTGCTTGTACTCAATCTCTATGCCCACTTCCAATCCCCACAACCACTGATCTATTTTCTATTTTTATATATTTTTCTTTTCTAGAAATTTTATATAAATGGATTCTTATAACATTTAGTCCTTTGTGCCTGGCTTCTTTTACTTGGAATAATGTTTTTGAGGTTTATTCATGTTGTTCTACATATTAGTAGTTCATTCCTTTTTATTTATGAATAATATTCATCTTGTATGGAAATTTTTTTCCCCTTCCATTCACCATTTCGTGAACATTTGGATTGTTTCAAGTTTTTGGCTATTATGAGCAATGTTGCTATGAGTATATGGATAGATGCTGGCTGTATCCTAAGTATATGTCTAACTTTTTAAGAAACTGTCAGCCTGTTTTCTAAAGTTACTGTACCATTTTACATTACCACCAGCAACGTATGAAGATTTTCCATATCATCCCCAAGACTTGATATTGTTAGTCTTTTTGGAATATATAGATGTGTAGTGGTATCTCAATGTATTTTTAATTCGCATTTTAATACTGACTAATAATGTTGAGCATCTTTCCAAGTGCAGATGAGCTATTCATGTAGCTTTTTCTTATAAAATGCTTGTGCAAATATTTTGCCCATTTTTGAACTGGGTAGTTTGTCTTCTTACTGAGTTGTAAGTTTTTT
Source organism: Physeter macrocephalus (assembly GCF_002837175.3). Taxonomy (NCBI): domain Eukaryota; kingdom Metazoa; phylum Chordata; class Mammalia; order Artiodactyla; family Physeteridae; genus Physeter; species Physeter macrocephalus. The sequence goes on from NC_041217.1 coordinate 144,379,089, forward strand.
TTTTCTTTATTAAATATTCTAAATATAAGTTCTTTATCAGATATATGATTAGTAAATATTTTCTCCCAGTCTGTGGCTTATTTTTTTCATTCTTTTAATGGGGTGTTCTGAAGAACAAAAGTTATAAAGTCCAGGTTATCAATTTTTTTCTTTTATGTATGATGTTTTTGATGAAGTCTTTGCCTTACCCAAGGTCACAAAAATTTTCTCTTTTCTGCTACAAATTTTATAGTTTTATACCTTACATTTAGGGCAATAGTCCACTTTGAGCTAATTTTTGTGTAAGTTGAGAGGTAAGGATCTATTTTTTCTTTGGTAGATGGTACAAATGCTCAAGGAGATTCAAGGACCCCCTTAATTGGGCAGTCTGATAAATGGTCAGATACTTGAGTAACCTCAGATAAGATGCTTAGAACAGTCCTTGGCACACAGTAAACACTTAAAATGTCCCTTGTTAATTTTTATTGGTGGTGTGGTATTTTATTACTCTTATTATTGGGGAACTGCCAAGTTCCATTCATACTATATCTGCACCCCAGAATCACCAAGCTTCTGGGGAAATATATATTTATGATATATAAATATAAAGTGATATTAAGGGACAATGACATTAAAAGCCAGATAGGGCTATTTTACATTCATAGAGAAGGCATTCTCTTTAGGGAAATGGTTTTAATCCTGGAATCTACCAGACTAAAATTAATTATGACTAAAGCCATTTCCTGGGAACCATTTTTAGGCAAGAAAGAGAATGAAAAGTTTTCTACTTTATAGACTACTCTATTGAAACTGGATTTTCATCCTTTCTCACTGAAGGTTTGTAGATTTTCTTCTATAGACACACACACACACACACACACACACACACAAACACAAACATACTCTGTCACATGTACACAGTACACTCGACCCTTGAACAATGTGGGTTTGAGCTGTGCAGGTCCACTTATACATGGATTTTTTTCAATAGTAAATACTACAGTACATGATCTGTGGTTGGTTGAACTCGTGGATGCTGAACTGCAGATTCGGAAAAACTGCAGATATGGAGGAACCATTTATATGGAGGAACTGATATGGAGGGCCGACTATAATCTATATGTGGATTTCAACTGCAGGAGGATGGTCACCCCTAGCTTCTGCATTGTTCAGGGATCAGCTACATACTGCCACAAATACACTGCCTGAAAAGCCCTTCCTACAGATATGGATTTGCCTGCTCCCTCACTTCTCTCCAAGTCACTCCTCAAATTTATCATTATAATGAGAGATCTTTTCTCACCAAAGTATTTAAAAATAGCTCCCCTTTTTGGTCAATATCTCAATCTCTATCCCATTATCTTTAAGGTTATTATATCTTCTACACCAGAATACTTTGAGAGTAAAAGAGTGTGTTTTTAGTATTTCCACCAAGACAACAGCTGTGAAAAGGGTACTGCTCAGGGCAAATAGGGATGAATGGTCCTCCTGTTTTTCTTCCTAGCACTGATATATTATTTATTTTTTATTTTCGCTCTCATTAGAATGATAATTTCATAAGAGCATTGACTTTTTCTTTTTTGTAGCTGCTGTGTGCATATGACAATACTTGGCACATGCTAGGTATTTGATGTTCAAGGAGTTATATAAAATATCATAAATGCATCATATAACTGCCTCTCATTACTGTTTTCATGAGTGTTGGAACTGTCCTACTGAGAGATACCTGTTTGCAGTATATAATCCTTTGATTAGGAAATGTATTTTGTATTTGAAAATTTGTAATATAATAATAGCTGCTCTGGCTTCATTCTCTTCAACGTTTGGATAAAGAGAAGATGCGATCTTTATTTATATTGCAGTAGATTACTGGCTGTCCCTATTGTTTTCTCTCGCCTGTAGGGAAAAATAGCAGTTTCATTATAGCCTCTGCTTTTCAGCTTCTGGAAATTAGTGCTTACCTGGTGTCTGGGGTATTCAAAATGCTTTCAGGTGAAGATTTGAAGGCTGAGAATAAATCCTTCAGTGTCTATGAATGAGAGAGTCCCTGCCTCAGTGGTCAGGAGAGCTTGTAGGACTCAGGATTCATATTTTAAATCCATGATGGCAGATGCATTCCCAGCAGTTCGCCCTTGCAGTTAGGGCAGGTAAATAGGCATTTATTGGAAATTGTTATAGCAATTACTCTTGCTGGTACAGAGTGTTAATGGCATTCTGGCACTCTCTCTCAAGGTGTTTATGGTAGCTTTTGATTTGCTCCATGTGACTAAGATTTCTGGAGTACTGTAGTACATTTACTTTGTAACTTGGGTTGAAAGTACATGTGAAAATGACAATTTTTACAGGAGAAGGAGGGAAATTGTCATTATTTAGTTATAAGAAAGAGCAACTGTAAAATGGGATTAATTATACTATATGTTCCAGGAGATGTAATTTACATGAACCTACTATTTGGTTTCCAGGAACATTAGTTCTCTGAAAACTTTTCCATTAATAATTTAAGGTCTTTTCTTCTTGAAGTATTTTTGCCAAAATATAAAAGAATAGAAAATTGTTTATAGAAATTAGGAAATAGTTTTCTCTTTAGAAGTTAATTTATGTTCTTGTGATAAAATATAAACTAATTAAACCCAAGCAATTACTTTTCAGGCCACTTCTTTACAATTGAGGAGTTTCAATAACAATTCTACCTGTATTGTTTATTTCATTACTTCACTTTGTGTGGCAGTGATTCACTGTGTCAATGGTAGATTCAGAAGGTATATAATATATTGACACAAATCTTAAATTTGTTTTCTATTTAAACCCTTTGTTTTTAAACTTTATACTCTTCTTGAGATCAGTGATACTTCTGAGACCACTGATACCTTTAGCAAACTTATTGGAATTAAAAACTATATTTGGAAATATATTTTGTTAACAGCTGTGTTTGTTTTTCTTTCTTCACTGTAAATTGTTCACAGAAATAATACCTGGCAATACTAAACACCCATGTAATATTTTGATGGATGTTTTATTGGCTGTATTCTGCTTGTGTTTGGCCCCTTCCAGAATGATTCTGGCTAGTGTGGGGTACTTTTGTTTCACTTATATCCCTTATAAAAGGGCTATTTCCTTCTTTGGCTTTATTTTTAGCCTTTTACTTTCCTTTATGAAATGGTTGTTGTTTTTAATATTTATTTATTTATTTGAAAAGAAAGTGGAACTTTTTCTTCTGTCCAATTTACAAGTACTGAATTTGCAGTGTCAAAGCAAGGCAAGTTCTTCAGACTGGAAAGGGTAAGCACATTGTGCACATGGTGTTAGAACTTTTCACCCAGAGAACTACCAGGCAATTAATTTTATTATTCTGTAGGACTTGCTCTCAGACAAGGTATATACATACATATATATGCATATATGTAAATATTAATGTCTTACCTTAAGACTAGTTTTTACTTATATTGAAATTATATTTTTAATTGGTTATAGAATTATTTTATTTTTCTTCATAGCAGAGTTACATGTAGTCTACAGAGCTGATTGCAAACAGCAGTCCTGTAACATCCCTATCCTCCATCATTTCCTACTCCCCTAAGGACTGCTTTTCTTTTTTTAAAAATTGTTTTTCTTTGTGTTCACCTCCGTGTCTCCAACATGCTTATACTGCATTTGAAACGTTTGATTTTTAAATATTGGACATTATTTCTACTTTCCCTTATGGAAAATGAGGATTTAAATACTTTTCATACGTTCTCTCTTTGCTCTCAAAAAATATATATGCCCATTTTCTGCCTTTCTCTTCTCTTAATACAGTTATATCATAATTTTTGACTATATTGTTAAGATCATGTAAAAAGTATTATAGCTGAACCATGTGGTATATATACTATCATACGTTTTCTGCAAGGATTTTGTTTTCACTTGAACTAATAATTACTTTCTCTCCTTTGCTTAGTTTTATAGTTTTAGTTTTTTTGTTTTTGCTTAACTTAACCCCAATTCTCCCTCAGGTATTTACATTATTTTCTCACAGTTTAATGTTCTTTCACTTATGAATCATTTTTGGTTATTTTGCCTAGAGGCCTAAAATTTTTTTGTTTATTTTTAAAGTCTAATAATTTTACTAGAATATGTCCTGAAGTTGCTTTTTATGGCTTGGTACTCTTAAGTACAGTGCATTCTCCTTCATTTGTAGTTTGTAATCTTTTTTCATTTCTGTAAAGTTTCAGGAACTATATATACCATTTAATATTAATTTTCTTTCTTTACCTTAGTGTTTTTTATCAGGGTCTATGTTGGATATTTTTTGCATGTTTAGTATTTGTTATTTTCACTCATATTTTAAAATCTTTTTGTTTCTTTTTGATTAAAAAAACTTTTTGTTCTTTTATTTCTTTTAAGATACTATCTGTTGTGATTATTTGCTTTTGTTTTAGTTTAATCTTCATTTCTGAAACAACTTCCTTCTCTATTTCTGCTTCTTTCCTAAGTTATACCATCTTTCTTCTGTGTTTTTCTAAATTTGACTTAGGTAGTTGCTTAATATATTACTTCCTTAATTTTCAAGTAGTAGATTATAGTTTTTATTTATTTTGCAAGCATATCTTTTGGATGCTTTCTCTGTAGGAACTTTTTTCTTTTGCTCACTATTATTATCTTTTAAACAGGAACTTGATATGTGTTTGACTGTGATCCTTTTCTTTGCTCATTCTTAATTTAGGTTTTTTCCCATGAATTCTTAGAAGGAAGCATGATTTAGGATAATTTTTTATAGCTTCACCAAGCTCCCTTATGTAGTGTTCAAAGTATGGTGGCTTGCTTTCTGGAATTTTCTGCCTTTGTTCCATTCCACTTTTGTTAGTTTTTTTCTGCTGTTGTTTCTTTTTCTGCGTTTTCTCTTTCTACATTTTTATCCTGTTTATTTTGTATGCTGTTCTCTACAGTTTTTCCTGGTTTCTTGTGCTCCATCCTGTCCAGGAACCCTGGGTGTTCAGTTTCTATAGTTCTTACAGGCTACCAGACTACTTTACCACCTTTGGACCTTACTGTACTCTTTTGAACTCACCTGCTATTGGAATGGGCAAACACCCTTCCAATTTCAACTGCTTTTCTCAGATTGATATACTGCTTCCTACTGAGTACGAGTTGGGTATTTAGGGTATCTCTTCCCAGGTCCTTTAGGTACTCCCTTACTTTCTTCTGCTTCTCCTGCATAGATAGATGCTGATACCTCACAGGTTTTGTGGTTGTTGGTGGTTTGTCATCTCATCATCTGCTTTATCTTAGGGTTTGTGGAGATATCTTTCATCTTATTTTATTGTAAATGTCTGTAGTTTTCTGCTGTGTAATTGCTGCATATGTTTTTATGGAAGGGAGGTTTGGAGAGACTTGAAAACTCTTGTCTTCACTTTTATTTTGTGTTTTGTGTTTTTGCTTCTACCTTTCATATTCTGCCTTTCATATTTCATCAAATTATTGGCCATCTGTTCATATTTAAGAGTAGAAGACTGAAATGCTTTTGGAAGTTATGTGCCAGAGGTGCCTGGTACCACTAATTGCTAAGTCTGTTGGGGTTCCTCCTGGATGCAGATTGTCAATGTGTACTTTATTGTAGGTGATTTCTCTGGGTCATTTTATTGGAAATTATGTCACTATCTTTTTATGTCTTTTGTCTTCAGCTGGTCATATTCAGTAGAAGAATCGTTCACATATTTCTCCTAGAGGCTATATACTTGGCGACTCGTTTATAGAACCTTGTAGTGGAAGAAGCTGTAGTAAAATCTCATTGTATAGCCCAGACTCTTAATCTACCTGTTTTCATGTAGTATTACCCCTGCTGTCAGTTGTACCTGCTGTTTCCATTCCAGTGAAGACAACTACTACTACTACTTCTCCTCCTCTGTCTCTTCCTCCTAACCCTCTTCTTCCCTCTCCTTCTTCTCCTTTCCCCAATAAACTTCCATTCCCCCCCCACTCCTGCCTCTGCTCCAACTCTCTAGAGAATAACTTCCAGTCACCTGCCTGGGAATGGGGAAGGGCAGTTTCCTAGCAGTGTAAATTGGAGGAAGGATCTAGGGTTTGACTGCTTCTTCAACTTTCAATTATTACTCTGGTTTTTAGCCCCACTGATTCTGTCATTTCCAGAGGTACCTAGCACCACCAATTGCTACGTCTCTTAGGAGTTCCTTAGTATAAAATGGTTTGCTTCTAAGCTTTCCTCTCTATTGGCTTAATATTCTTTCTCCAAGCTGTTAACTCAGTTACCACTTTTGTTCAAACTGTTTTCTCTTTAGTTTTGTCATTGTGAGTTGGTATGTGTGTGTATGTTTGTGTGTTTAATCCTTTTATTCTTTTAGTGAGGGTTCAGAAGGGAACAAAAGCGAATGCATACATTTAACCTACTATCTGTAACTGGAAGCATTCATTTGTAGCTCACTGAAATATTACAGTGTGAATACCCGTGTAACTACAACCTAGGTCAAGAATTAGAACATTGCCAAAACTTCAGAAAGCCTTCCTTATACCACCTCCTAATCTCTATTTCCAATGTGTTCCACAAAGGAATTTCCATTTTAATGTCTAATATTGTCATTTAGTTTTACCTATTTTTGAACACTAAATAAATGGAATTGTAATGTGCAAATTCTTTTGTTCCTAGCTTCTTTTGCTCAGCATTTTGCTGAGAAATTGATTTGTGTTTTGATAACTAAGTCATTTATCTTTATTGCTATGTAGTATCTTCATTATGTGACTCTACTCCAATTCATTTATTCTGTTATTTACAGATATTAATGGGCATTTAGGTTATTTCTGGTTTTTGCTGTTATGAATAAAGTTGCCATAAATATTTTTGATTACATGCCTTGATGTTCATGAGCATGCACACCTATTTGGTATATATATAGAAGTGGAATTGCTGAGTCTTAGGGTCAGTATGAGTAGACAATGCCAAACAGTTTTCCAGTGTTTCTCTATCAATATACACTCTGCCATTGATGAAAGTTATGTTCTCCACATCCTTGCCAACTCCTGGCATTGCCAGACTTTTTCATTTTAGTCATTATGGTGAGTGAACAGTGGTTTCATTTTGCATTTCCGTGAAGATAAATGACATAATCTTTTTTGGACATCTTTTTGTATTTGTATGTGAAATGCTTGTCTTTTGCTCATTTCTCCTTTTGGTTGTTTATTACTTTCTTACCAATTTGTAGGAGTTCTCTGTATTTTCTAGTTAATAAGCTTTATGTCAGTTATATGTGTTGCAAGTAGCTTCTCACTCTGTGGCTTGCATTTTTAATCCATTAGTGATTCTTGTTCTTTTGGTGAACAAGTTTATTTTATTTATTTATTTATTTATTTATTTTTGCGGTACACGAGCCTCTCACTGTTGTGGCCTCTCCCGTTGCGGAGCACAGGCTCTGGATGCGCAGGCTCAGCAGCCATGGCTCACGGGCCCAGCCGCTCCGCAGCATGTGGGATCTTCCCGGACCAGGGCACGAACCCATGTCCCCTGCATCAGCAGGCAGACTCTCAACCACTGCGCCACCAGGGAAGCCCAAACAAGTTTATTTTTAATATAGTCTGACTTAATAATGTAGTTTGATTTATTAATCTTTTTCTTCGTGTTTAGTGCTTTTCTTGGGTCATGTTAAAGAATTTCTTTTCCCTACCCCAAGTTATGAAGATATTCTATATAATTTTCTAGAAGCCTTATTTCTTTACCATATACATTCAGATTTACAGTCCCCTTGGCTCCTATTTTTATATATGGTATGAAGAAGGGATAACATTTTATTTTTATTTTATGTATATCTAATTGGGCAATACCATTTGGTGAAGAAACTTTTATTCCTATTGCTCTGTAATGTTTACTTTACCACAAATTAAGTGCCTACATACATGTGGATTTTTAAAAATAGATCTTCTATTTTGTTTCATGGTCCTTGCATAAATATTATGCTTTCTTAATTACTGGAGCTTCAGTTTTGTTATCTGGTAGTTTAAGCCCTCCAGGTTTATTCTTTTTTTTTCACTTTTACTTATTTATTATTTTTTTATTGAAGTATTGTTGATTTACATTGGTGTGCCAATCTCTGCTGTACAGCAGAGGGACTCAGTTGTACACATATATACATTCTTTTTTTAAAAAATTCTTTTCCATTGTGGTTTATCACAAGATATTGAATATAGTTCCTTGTGCTATACATTAGGGCTTTGTTGTTTATCCCAGGTTTATTCTTTTTGAAGATTTTCTTAGCTGTTCTTAGTGTCTAAAGAATACTAATTTTAATCCTTAGTGTACCCTTCAATGATTATTCACATTTGTGTATATCCATAAGCACCATTCATCAAGATAGACAACATTTCCAGCATCCAAAAAGGTTTCCTTGTGCCTCTACCAGTCACAACCTCCCTCAAGATAATCACTATTCTGACTTTTTTCAGCATTGATTACTTTTGTCTGGTTTTGGACTTCATATAAATTAAATCATAAATACGTATTCCTTTGAATATAGCTTTTTTTTCACTCAGCCAAATGCCTGTGAGAATCACCTATGTTGTTGTATTTCAGTAGTTCATTCTTTTTTATTGCTCTTTAGTATTCCATTATATCAATGTACTGTAATTTATTCATTTCTTGTTAATGAGGATGGTTTTTAGTCTTGGCTTATTATGAATATTCTTATAAATATCTTTTGGTAAACATTTATACTAGTTCTCTTGGAGTGGAATTTCTGGGTCATAGAATAGGTGTATACTTAGCTTTTGTTGATACTGCTGACAGTTCCCTAAAAATAATTGTACAATTCCTTTTGAGTACTGAACATTGTATGTGAAAAATTATAGAAGTAATTGGAGGCATAACATCATGCTGTCATTCTCCAGGTAGACTTTATGTTTGACTTTTATTTCCCTTCTGTAGGCTGCTAGTGATACTAGGAATCCTCAATCATGTCAATCTAATGTCAGAGATTAAGATGATTTGACGCTGGGTTTCAATCCGTGTACAACACCAGGGTATTTCCAGTTCATCCTTATTCCTGTGATGTTGTCTTTTACAGGCTCTATCCAAACTGTGGAGAATTTATGAAGACCTGTCCTTCTTGGTATAGCCCCTGTAGTGATATTTTGCTTCTAGGTCTGTGAGACCATCACAATCTCAGCTAAGTTTATCAATCCTTCATTTGCCATTTCTGGAATTAGCAGATGCCCTTGGGGAGAAAGCAGCTCCAATGTTTGGCTCATCTCCCTGGCTTTTCTTTCTTCTCCTAGAACTTGGCCCTGTAATTCTTCACTGCCGTATTATCTTCTCTGTGCCTTCAAGTGGGTTTAAAAAAATAACTTGACCTGATTTTCTTAGTCTTCCTACTAAGATGATTGGTCTGCTTTATGTAAATTGCCATTATATGAGGCAGAAATCTGTTCCCCCTTAATATCCTTTCTACCCTCATCCTGTCTCTGTGTACTCTCCCATTTGTCTCCCCCCCATTATATCTGTTTAATTATTCTAAGTATCTGTATTTGGGCTAGTAGTGCACAGTTAATTATTACAGCTTTATATAATCCATGTTCTTTTCATTTAATAAACACACATTTATATTCCTACATGTTTATTTTTCTAGATGAACTTAAAATCATTTTTTAAGGTCTAAGATAAACCTCTTTGAATTTTAATTTTAATTATATTTTGGGAGAATTGGCTTTTTTTTTTTTTTTTTTTTTTTTTTTGTGGTATGCGGGCCTCCCTCTGCTGTGGCCTCTCCTGTTGCGGGGCACAGGCTCCGGACGCGCAGGCCCAGCGGCCATGGCTCACGGGCCCAGCCGCTCCGCGGCATGTGGGATCCTCCCAGACCAGGGCGCGAACCTGGTTCCCCTGCATCGGCAGGCGGACGCACAACCACTGCGCCACCAGGGAAGCCCCAAGAATTGGCATTTTTACATTATTCATTCTTCCCATATAGATAGGTGATGTATATTGATTTACTAAAGTTATGCTTTCTTTCAACATATTACCAAGGTTTTGGGGTTGTGTGTGAGTGTGTGTGTATGTGTGTGTGTGTGTGTGTGTGTGTGTGTGTGTGTGTGTGTGTGTCTGTGTCTGTGTATATGTATACTAGCCATACCATACATTTCTTTTTTTTAAAATTAATTAATTAATTAATTAATTTATGGCTGTGTTGGGTCTTCGTCTCTGCATGAGGGCTTTCTCCAGCTGTGGCAAGCGGGGGCCACTCTTAATCGCGGTGCACGGGCCTCTCACCATCGCAGCCTCTCTTGTTGTGTAGCACAGGTTCCAGATGCACAGGCTCAGTAATTGTGGCTCACGGGCCCAGTCGCTCTGCGGCATGTGAGATCTTCCCAGACCAGGGCTTGAACCCGTGTCCCCTGCATTGGCAGGCAGACTCTCAACCACTGCACCACCAGGGAAGCCCACATTTCTTATTATGTTTATTTCTAACTGTTATATATGTTGTGGCTTTAGAGAATAAGGTTCTTCACCTAATTTTCCTTTTTTCCCTTTTTTTATGGTTGAGACACAAGACAGTGATAAAAATATTTATCGTGTATCCAGTCATTTTGCTGAACCTTCATATTGAAGACTGCTAATGTCTTTTCAGTGTATTTCAAATATTTATCCATGATTAGTTTAAATATTAAAAAATATTGTTAATTTGTCTTTCAATCAGAGCATGTAGCCTATAATATTACTGCTTCTTGGAATTTATTGATGTTTTCCCTGAGCATCTGGGATAGGAATCAAATATAGTCATGACATGGCTGCTTAAAAAGCTATATCCTGGGCTTCCCTGGTGGCGCAGTGGTTGAGAGTCCGCCTGCTGATGCAGGGGACACGGGTTCGTGCCCCGGTCCGGGAAGATCCCACATGCCGTGGAGCGGCTGGGCCCGTGAGCCATGGCCGCTGAGCCTGCGCATCCGGAGCCTGTGCTCCGCAACGGGAGAGGCCACAACAGTGAGAGGCCCGCGTACCGAAAAAAAAAAAAAAAAAAAAAGGTTATGTCCTTTTTGTGTTGGTAAAAACATTTGAAACTTTCTATATCTTACTTTAACTTATTTATTTCATTATGTCAGGTATTACATCAAAGCTGACATATAGGAGATTCTTAATAAATGTCCATTCATGGGTCAGTGCTACAACTTGCCTTCCTGGCTTTTTTTACTAGGTTAATTTGGTATTGCTGATGGGCTCTCATAACCTTCAGATTGATGCTAACACAAGTTATTTCTCAGTACTACCTTTCAGTCCTTTTACTTCTTGGAGAACTTCCTTTTTAATTTATCTTGTAGATATTTTAAACATATTCATTTCTCTTATTAGATGTCTCTGTTTAAACTCCAGCCTTCTTAAGATGAACAGATGACTACTTCTTACTTCACTGACTAAAGTTGAGGCCATGTTAGTGAATCACTTCAGTTTACTTCTCCCTTCTTCTAAATGTCATCTACATCGTTTCTCATTCTTATCGCCTTTCTCCTGGTCCTGGAGGATGAGGTTTCTGCATTCTGCTCAAGATTATTCTACTTGTCCCTCTTATTCATCTCCTCGTGCCATCTCTAGTATCTTGATCATTAGATTTTTTTCCCTTTGTGTTTGCAATGTCTCTCTTGCTAACCCTCACACTGTATAAATGTTATATGTTTACATCTTTAAAAGATATTTCCTGTCTTCATCCTCATCCTCATTTAGCTACTATCCTATCTCTTTATTCTACTCCTCATTCAAAATATAACTTCCTTACCTCACTGTATATTTTGTAAATTACTGCTTTCTAGTTCTAGTAGAGTTGTTAATGAAAACAGTGCAGGCTGAGCTCAAATCTCAGCTCAGGAATTTATGTTTGGTAAACTTAACCATTAGTCTCTACTTGTTATCTGTAAAATGGAAATAATGGCTTGTTAGGGTTGTTTTAGGGATTTGTTTGAAGCTCATAGGAACTCAGTCAGTCCTGACACACAGAAGATGTTCTCTAAATGGTAGTAAATACTATTATTTTGACTATCCATATCCTTTTTTTAAAAATGTAGTTTTCTACTTTGTAATAATGTTTTTCAAATAGTTGAGATTACAGAATAAGTGACATCAGAAAAAATATAGTGTTAGTATGTTTATCCTAAGTTTGTTTAATTTGTTTGATTTCTAATAACATTTTATATTCAGATATTTTCTAAAGGATAGGGTTTTACTTTGTGATCAGATATTATAATTATTGTAAGTGCAATAGACCAAGTTTCTTAAATGCCAGTCTCTTATTTCAGTATCATCTTTAGCATTAGTTCTTTTCTGTTCTTCCATTTATTGATAATAGGATGAGAAACAGCATGATGTATTCATGGAATATGCTGTGTGATTCAAGGGGTGATAGAAAAGTCTTCCAAAACAAAAGTTGCTTATCCACTGGCTTATGATAAAATTTGTTTTTTAAAACTTTTTGATTGCCTCTGCAGATTCAGTCACTGTGAGAGAATATAGGGGATTCAGAAGTGAATAAAATATAGGCCGTTTGTTCAAATGAGTGTCCATCTTAACAAAATAAGGATCAGACATGTAAATAAATAATCAGAATCCTTGTATATGTGCACTGGATTTGAGAAGGTCAGAGAACTGTTGGATACAACATTCACATGGAAGTTGACATTGTTCAAAATTATGGCAAGTCTTAGGTTTGAGAGGAAGATAAGCCTGTTTTATCTTCGGTGAAAAAGTGGTAGGGACCTTGAAGTTAAGAGATTGTAGTGAGAAGGAGGATGAGCAGTTGACAAAATCAGATGGCATGAGACTAAAAGGAGAGGATTAACTTCTTGGTAAGAGCCTAGTGCTTCTACTATCCTCTTTTTAAAACTTTTATTATTGTTATTTTAAAGAAAAATTAATATATGTTCAGTTTACAAATTATAGGATATATGGAGGAATTCTGAAAATTTTAAACTGATTTTATTTAGATAACTAAATAACATTTGAAGGAGGAATATGAAGTTGAACATGTAGAATGTGTGTCTCTTATTTTAGAATTTCTGATGGAAAAGGCAGAAGAGAACTTTAACAAAAAACAGCATAATGGGAGCTCTCACGGTGATGCTATTAGAGCACACACACACAACTTTCTCTAATCAAAAACGTAAAACTTTTTTAGAGAAAATTTTATAAATATACAAAAGTGGACACTAAAAGAGAATAATGAACCCCCTCGTACTCATCACTTAGCTCAATAATTATCAACTCATGGCTAATGTTGTTTTAACTATATGTCTCTACTTCATCACCCTTTTCCAGATTATTTTGAAGCAACTCTCAGACATCATATGCTTTTATCTATTAGATATCAATATATAAAATATAGGAACAGTACCATATCATACCTAAAAATGAACATTTTTTTTAATATTAAATATCAATTTAGTTCACATTTCCTCAACTATCTTATAACTTAAAAAATAAGTTTGAATTGGGATAAAAATAAGGTCCATACATCATGATTGGTTGATGTCTCTCAAGCATGTATATTCCTCTGTTAATTTTTTTCTTTTGTGTAGCAGTCTTTTTTTTTTTTTTTTACGGTACACGGGCCTCTCACTGTTGTGGCTTCTCCCGTTGCAGAGTGCAGGCTCTGGACGCGCAGGCTCAGTGGCCATGGTTCACGGGCCTAGCCACTCTGCGGCATGTGGGATCTTCCCATACCGGGGCACGAACCCGTGTCCCCTGCATCGGCAGGTGGACTCTCAACCACTGCGCCACCAGGGAAGCCCATGTGTAGCAGTCTTTAATATCTTTACTACATTATTTTTCTAGGTATTTCACACTTTTAAACAAGATTATAATGTCATTCCTAACTGTTGCTAACATATAAAAAAATATATTATTTGGCATATTTACCTTGTTTCCAGCAACCTCACTATAGGTATTGATTTAAAAAATGTCTTTAGGTTCCTTTGGACTTTTTATGTACACAATCACATTGTAAATGATGAGAATTATAGCTTTTCTTTTGTTATAGTTATATCTTTTATTTCTTTTTATTGCTTTATTATGCTTTCACTGGTTCAGAACTCCAATAAAATGTTGAAGTGAATGATAGTACTGATAGCAGTGAATGAAGTGAATGTCTCATTCCTGATCTCGGAGAGACAACTTCAACATTTCATCACTTGGTATGATGTTTGTTTTAGGTTTTTGGCAGATACTCTTTATTAGATTAAAAAAGTTCTTTTCTATTTCTAGTTTGCTAAGATTTTTATGTGAAAATGAATGATTATTAACTTTTATGAAATATTGCTTCTTTTTTCTGTTCAGGTGGTGAATTATGTTGCTTTAGTTTTGAATATTAAACAATATTAATATATTTATGGATTTGATTAGATAATATTTTATATAGGAGTTTTACATTTCTGTTTATGAAATAGATTGCCTGTCATTTTCCTTTCTTGTAAGGTTCTTGTCAGGTTTTAGTATTAAGGCTTTGCTGGGCTTATAAAGTAAGCTGAGAAGTGTTCCTTCTTTTACTAGTCTGCAAGAGTATGCATGTAATCAGCATTATTTTCTTCCTTAAAAGTTTGAAAATTCACCAGTGAAGTCATCTGTCTTAGTGTTTTCTTTGTTGTAAGGTTTTAAATAATGGATTGTTTATGTGTGTGTGCATCTACACATATATCTGTATGTACACACATATATACACAACTATTCAATTTTTTCTATATCTCCATAAGTTTTAAGTTTCCTTTTTGTAGGAACTTGATTTTTTTAATATATCAGATTATTTTGAAGTAAATCTCAGATATCATATATCCTTTCATTTATAGATATGGATCTCTAAAATAAAGGAATGCCTAAAAATGAACAACTTCTTAGTATCATCAAATATCCACTCAGTTCACATTTCCCCAATTGTTCTATAATTGTTTAATCATATTTGGTTTGACAATGATTCAGATAAGACACATTCAATACATTTGTAGCATGAAATTATTCGTAATGCCTTAGGATTTTAAAATATCTCTATGTCTTTCTTTTCATTCCTGATATTAGTAATTTGTGTCTTTTCTCTTGAACAGTCTTGCCAGGCATTTATCAACTGGTGAATTGAACCTTTTATTATTTTGATGCTTTTGCTTTAATGATGACTTTATCTCTTATAGTATAGCCAAACCAGCTTTCTTTTAGTTGTCACATGTTATATATTTGTCTATATTTTTGTCTTCTGTTTTTCTGTATTCTTACATTTTACATGTATCTTATGAGTGGTACTTGGAGAGAGGTTTTTGTTTTGTTTTGTTTTAATCTAATCTGTCTTTCAATTGGACCATTTAGAGTATTTCTAAAAATGCATGATATAATTATAGGGATTAGTGGTTATCAGGGATTAGAGATGGATTGGGGAGGGAGGTGGATGTGGTTACAAAAGGGCAACATAAGAGATCATGTGGTGGTGGAGCTATTCTGTATCCTGGCTGTGGTGGTGAATACACAAACCTACACACCTGATAAAAGTGTATAGAACTAAATATAGACATACACATTCACATACAAATGAGTACAATTAAAACTTTTAATCTGGATAAAATAAGTAGATTGTATCAGTGTCACAGTGGTTGTGATATATTTTATTATAGTTTTGCAAGTTGTTACCACTGGGGGAAGCTGGATAAAGGGTATATGGGATCTCTGTATTCTGACAATTTGTTGTGAATCCTCATTATCTAAAAACGTTAAATTAAAAAAATGTTTTTACTGATATGTTTTGGTGTAAATCTACCATATTGTTATCTGCTTTTTATTTGTTTGGATTGTTGAATATTAGTGCTTTTCTTTTTCTACTTTACTGTTTTTTAATAGTTTTTAAAAAATATTTATTTATTTATTTGGCTGCGCCAGGTCTTAGTTGTGGCACTCGTGATCCTTAGTTGCAGCATGTGGGATCTTCAGTTGTGGCATGCAAACTCTTAGTTGCAGCATGTGGGATTTAGTTCCCTGACTAGGGAAAGAACCCGAGCACGGAGTCTTAGCCACTGGACCACCAGGGAAGTCCTCTACTTTTCTTTGAATTAACTATTTTTTGCTTTTTCATTTCTACACTTTTATTAGCTTGAGGGTACATGTTCTTTAACTATTTTGTTTTTTTAATGTTTAGTATAGAGATTACAGCATGCATGCTTGAGTTTTCAGAGTTGTGTACATATTTTTATTTTAACCTCTTCTAGGACAATGAAGAACCTACAACTACTTAACTTCTAGATTATATGTTATTTTTTGTCATGCATTTTAACTTAGTGTGCAATGAGACTACACAGAATATTATTGCTATTATTGTATAGGCATCATTCATTTCACTTTACAACTGTATTTTACCTTTTTGGTTGCTCTTTATTTCCTTTCATTTTTTAAGCTTCTCAGTTTATTGTGTCTTTCTGAAGAATATCCTTTCATAATTCCTTTCTTATAGTCTTTTGATGATAGATATCTTGATTTTTATTTATCTGAAAATGTCTTTATTTTACCTTTTTTGAAGTATATTTTTGCTGAATATTGATAGGACTGTCTTCCAGCCCTTAGAAAATACTATTGCATTGTCTTTTTCTCCCTTAGTTTCTGTTGAGAAATCATCTGTTAATTTTATTGTTACTTCTTTAAAGGTATTTTGTCATTTTCTGCTGGCTTCTTTTAACATATTCTCTTATGTCTTTGCTTTCCTGTAGTTTTACTTTGATGTGCCCAACTCTGTGTGTGTGTGTGTTTTAAAAATTTGTTCTGCTTGGTGTTTGTATCTTGGTATCTTTCTTCAGATAAATTCTGAGATATTAACTTTTCAAATATTTCTTTTGCCCTTTTCTCTTCTCTCCTTTTACAAATCCAGTGCACATTGTTAGATCCTCTTACTCTATCCTTTTTTTTTTTTCCCTTTTTTTATTACTCCAACCTTCTGGCTTTCTGTGCCTCTCTCAAGATATTTATTTTTGTCTTCCAATTCCATAATTCTCTCTTGGGTCATTTGTAATCTTCTGGTAAATCCGTTTGTTGTGGTTAATTTTTGGTTATTTTTTAGCTAAAAAATTTCCACTTGGTTCTTTGTAACGGTTTCTAGTTCTCTGCTGACATTCTCAATCTTATATTTTATTTTCTTGAGCATATTAAGCATATTTTAAGTTACAGCCTGGTAACTAATTTTTCTGGATCTCTTGTTGATCTGTTTTTATTATTTCCTGTATTTCTCTTGTGTTTTGATCCCAATGGTCTTTTTTTCCTAAATATCTGGCCGATTTTCATTAAATGTCAGATTTTGTATGTAAGAATTTTAGAAATAATTTGAAACCTTAGATGAAGATATTTTCCTTCAGACAAGATTTATGATTGTTTCTAGAGGGCACTAGCAATTCTGGATCAACTTAATTTAGACAGGATTTGGGATGATTCAGATTTAAGCCTAAGTTCTTAGTTGGCTGTCTTAGTCCATTTGGGCTGATATAACAAAATACCATAGACTGGGTGGCTTATAAATAATAGAAGTTTATTTCTCATACTTCTGAAGTCTGGGAAATCCCAGATCAAGGAGCCAGCAGATTTGGTGTCTGGTGAGGGTCCCCTTTCTGTTCATAGAATGCCATTTTCTCTCTGTGTCCTCACGTGGCAGAAAGGGCAAGGAAGTTCTCTGGGGTCTTTTGGGCACCAGTGGCACTAATGGGCACTAATCTCTTTAATGAAGGCTTTGCCCTAATAACCTCCCAAAAGCCCTAACTCTAAATATCACATTGGGGGTTATGATTTCAACATATGAATTTTGAGGGGATGCAGATATTCAGTGTATAGCATTGGTTATCTATTTTTAGTTTACTCTTTACTCTCTTTTTTTTAACTTTTTTAAAATTAGAGTATAGTTGCTTTACAATATTGTGTTAGTTTATACTGTACAGCAAAGTGGATCAGCTATATGTATACACATTTCCCCTCATTTTTGGATTCCCTTCTCATTTAGGTCACCATAGAGCACTGAGTGGAGTTCCCTGTGCCATACAGTAGGTTCATATTAGTTATCTATTTTATACATAGTGTCAATAGTGTATATATGTCAATCACAATCTCTCAATTCATCCCACATCCCCCTTTCTCCCTTGGTATCTATATGTTTGTTCTCTATTTCTGTGTCTCTATTTCTGCTTTGTAAATAAGATTGCCTATACCAATTTTTTCAGATTCCACATATATGCATTAATATATATTTGTTTTTCTCTTTCTGACTTACTTCACTCTGTATGACAGACTCTGGGTCCATCCATGTCTCTACAAATGACCCAATTTCATTCCTTTTTATAGCTAATATTCCATTGTATATATGTACCACATCTTCTTTATCCATTCCTCTGTCACTGGATATTTAGGTTTCTTCCATGTCCTGGCTATTGTAAATAGTGCTGTAATGAACATTGGGGTGCATGTGTCTTTTCAAAATGGTTTACCTTTTCAAGATTCAGTCCTATAGCCTAGCCATTTTATCAGGCCATTTTCTCTTAACTGCAGACCTCCCTTCTCATCTCTTCCCAAGGTCATGATACTCCAATTTTTGTTTGAGCTTATCAAAAGCTATACTCAGCTTCTTAGCCTCTTAGCTACCTCTGTCAGAACTGTCAGATACCCAAAAGGAAAAGTAACCTCAAATACCAGGCTTATCTCTCTGTGTTTACTTCTTTTTAAAAAAATAATACAGATACATATTTTTAAATTTTATATATATATTTTTGGCTGTGTTTGGTCTTCGTTGCTGCATGTAGGCTTTCTCTAGTTGTGGCGAGCGGGTGCTACTCCTCATTGTGGTGCACCGGCTTCTCATTGCAGTGGCTTCTCTTGTTGCGGAGCATGGGCTCTGGGCACACGGGCTTCAGTAGTTGCAGCACACAGGCTCAGTAGTTGCGGCACGTGGGCCCTAGAGTGTGCGGGCTTCAGTAGTTGCGGTACACGGGCTCAGTAGTTGTGCCGCATGGGCTTAGTTGCCCCGTGGCATGTGGGATCTTCCCAGACCAGGGACTGAACCCACGTCGCCTGCATTGGCAGGCAGATTCTTAACCACTGCGTCACCAGGGAAGTCCTGTGTTTACTTCATATACTGAGTTTCAGACTTGCAATTTTTTTACTACCTTGTTAGGTTTCTCCTGCCTTCAAGCAGATTTTTTAGTTATCTACCTTTTCAAGTCGATTTTAGCAGGAGGTTTGTTTTTGAACCTTCTAATCTCTCAGATTACCCTGCTGTGTTCCATTTAGAGCCTTCATACATCCTGTTCCTCCTGCTTGAAAACCTCTAGTTTCCCACTCCCCTAACTCCTAGTTTACACCTATTCATGCTATGGGTCAAGTCCTGAAGAGCTCTTCCTCAGCCTACACTGACTCCCTGACAAGATTATCTTGTTATACTCTCTTATAGCACTACCTGAATGCCTTTATTGTACTTGTAGTTTATAATTATATATTTATTTGTGTCTTTATTTCATTTAATGTTTGCCTTTTCAACACAATGTCAGGTGCTTGAGGAATAGGACTGTTATCAGTTTTTTTTTTCTTATTACAGACCCGAATGATAAGCTACAAGGAATATTTAATATTTCTTCAAAAACTGGACATATAAGTATTGGGTTAAATGACTCAGATTTCCCTTGGATGAAAATAGCAGAATTTAAAGAAAGAAAAAGATTATATCCATGGGTTCTTAGAAGGTAGAAAGGGCATAATTTATATTTTATTTTTATTTTTAAAATTTATTATAAAGTACTTCAGACATATTAAAAGTGTGAGTTTTGTAATATACCTAGCTGTACTCACCAGTCTGCTTAAGAAATAGGCATAATTTATTTTTATAAAAATATACAGAGAGCCCAGAAATATACCTCTATAAATATAGTCAACTGATCTTTGACAAAGGAGCAAAGGCAATACAATGAAACAAAGATAGTTTCTTCAGTAAATGGTGCTAGAACAATTGGACATCCACATGCGCAAAAAAAAAAAAAGGAATCCAGATACAGACCATACACCCTTCACAAAAATTAACTCTAAAAGGATCATAGACCTAACTGGAAAATGCAAAACTGTAAAACTCCTAGAAGATAGCATAGGAGAAAACCTAGACGATCTTGGGTATGGTGATGCCTTTTTCGATAAAACACCAAAGATACCATAGTGTCGTCTTTGAAAGAAACTATGAAAAAAATAATTGATAAGCTGGATTGCAGTTAAGTTAAAAACTTTTGCTCTGTGAAAGACAAAATCAAGAGAATTAGAAGACCAGCCACAGGTTGGAAAAAATGTATTTGCAAAATCACATCTGATAAAGGACTATTATCTAAAATATGAAAAGAACTCTTAAAATTCAACCATAAGAAAACAAACAGCCCTTTTAAAAAATGGGCTAAATACCTTAACAGACACCTCACCAAAGAAGATATACAGATGGCAAATAAGCACATGAAAAGATACTTCACATTATATGTCATTAAGGAAATGCAAATTAAAACGAGATACCTGTACATTCCTAGAATTGCCACAATCTGGAGCAGTGACAGAATCAAATGCTGGTGAGCATGCAGAGTAACAGGAACTCTCACTTATTGCTGGCGGGAATGCGAAATGGCACAGCTGCTTTGGAAGACAGTTTGGCGGTTTCTTCCAAAACTGAACATACTCTTTCCATATGATCCAGCAATACTGCTCTTTGGTATTTATGCAAAGAGTTGAAAATTTATGTCTACACAAAAACCTGCACGTGGATGTTTGTAGCAGCTCTGTTCATAATTGCCAAAACTTGGAAGCAACCGATGTCTTTCAGTAGGTAAATGGATAAATAAACTGTGGAATAACCAGACAATGGAATATTATTCAGCATTAAAAAGGAATGAGATATCAAACCATAAAAATACATGGAGGAACCTTGAATGCATATTACTGAGTGAAAGAAGCCAATCTGAAAAGGCTATATACTGTATGATTTCAAGTATATGACATTCTGGAGAAGGCAAAACTGTGGAGACAATAAAAAGACAGTGATTGTGGTGGGCGGAGGGTGGGTTGTGGGGAGGAGAGAGATAAATAACCAGAGAACAGAGGAGCAGGGCAGTGAAAATACTTTATATGATATTATAAAGATGGATAATGTCATTATACATTCATCTAAACCCACAGAATGTACATCAACAAGAGTGAACCCTAAGGTAAACTGTGGACTTTGGGTGATTATGATGTGTCA
This sequence comes from Physeter macrocephalus, assembly GCF_002837175.3. Taxonomy (NCBI): domain Eukaryota; kingdom Metazoa; phylum Chordata; class Mammalia; order Artiodactyla; family Physeteridae; genus Physeter; species Physeter macrocephalus. The sequence goes on from NC_041217.1 coordinate 144,400,286, forward strand.
GTGTAGGTTCATCCTTGGTAAAAAATGTACCAATTCTGTGAATGATGTTGATAGTGGGGAGGCTATGCATGTTTTGGAGGGCAGGGGATATAGGGGAAATCTGTGTACCTCCCTCTCAATTTTGTTGTCAACGTAAATAAAACTGCTCTAAAAAAATAAAGTCTTAAAAAAATCAGAAAAAAACCTAGAAAGATTAATTTCTACCAGAGATTAATAAATCCACAAGATACATAGCAACCAAAAAATATACACAGTATACTAAGATATAAACATCTATGTAGTCTACTGAGCAATTACTTTGGCTTTTAGGTACTTCTGTGGTAAAGTAATTAGTTATTGTTTATTATAAATTTGTTTATTTACGGAAATTTTTCTTTTAAACTTTCAGATGATACAGCATTGTTTGAGTTGATTCAGCTAGTTCCGCCAGGTACTGTATTGTATTTTGATAAGGTAATTGACATCTGAACTCATTTCAATGAAATGCTTTTTAAAAAATCTCATCTTTTCCCCTTCTTCCCAAATTAAGAGCAATGTTGAGTCTCTAGCATTGGTCTACTATGCATAAAATGTCAATAGGCCAAAATAATATATATAGAAAGATTGACATAAATTATATTTGAACACATTGTTCTAAAGTTGAATAGTCATAATTTAAAGTGGGAAATAACCCAATATGATCCTAGCATATTTTGTGACATTCATAAAAATTAACTTCTTTAAGATTTTGTGATTTTCCTAAACCAATATGCTTTTGCTGATAAAGTAGTTCATTATCTTTGTTTTTGTGTATTGACTGTTATTGGGAATGTAGGGGAATTAAAACTGTACCTACTTAATAAACAGTACAGATCCCTGCAGTAGGTAGAGTTAAAATCTGAAGGATAGTTTTATTATTTATTTTATTTTATTTTATTTTTTTGCGGTACGCGGGCCTCTCACTGTGTGGCCTCTCCTGTTGCGGAGCACAGGCTCCAGACATGCAGGCTCAGCGGCCATGGCTCATGGGCCCAGCCGCTCCGCGGCATGTGGGATCTTCCCGGACCGGGGCACAAACCCACGTCCCCTGCATCGGCAGGCGGACTCTCAACCACTGTGCCACCAGGGAAGCCCCAGGATAGTTTTATTTTTATTATTGATTTCTATGATTATAGAAGACTCTATCTTAAATCCTTATTTTATGTGAGAAATAGGGAACTATATTTTATTGAAAGCTAATAGTCTAAAATTTTTGAATATCACATATATACCTAATTCAGGTAATCACAAGTTCTATAAAATGTCTATAGTTTTTTCAATATGTAACCTAATATCTCATAATGGCAGGTAGAAAAGAATGGAAGATGGAAAAAAAATTCTGGGATGGTAATTAAGTTTTATATGTATAAATGTTATGTCAGTTTGATATGTTTAAAAGGATTTTCTTTTCTAGGAACTCATATGTACTTAAAAAGTTTACATGAACATCCCCTTTCTACAAAAGGGGGAGGGATAATTAGTAGTATGTATGACATTTCTGAATAAGGAAATGTGTTAATTCGTTTAACATAACTTTATTTTAATTTCCCTTTCATAGAAAAAAAATTAAGTCCATGACCCTGAAGCAGGTATTTCATTAAGGCATCAGGCATTATATATTTGTACTTGATGATATTGTTTCTAAATAGCATATTTTGTTATAATTTGAATCATAGGATATCTTTCTTGTAGTGGGTGAAACACTGTCTACATATGATGAGAATACACGAGATTTCATGTTCCCGGGTCCAAATCAAATTTCTGGACACCATGACTCAAACCGCCAGGTTACTATGAGGAGGATTTCTGGCCTTCGTGTAAGTGCTTACTATTTTCTTAATCAAGTCGTGATGCAAGATCATTGTCAAAAACCACCACATAGCCCTCAATATCTGAAATGTGAAGATGTAATTCAAAGTTTAATTTAGTTTAAAACATAATTGCTTTATGAAATTATGATGTTATTTTAAACATACTGAAACCTAAATGAAACTACTTTAACAAAATGCACGCCTCTACCTTCCAAAATTAACAAGCATTATTTTGCCTTATATTCTTCAGATTTCTCTCCTCTTCTTCTCCCCCTTTCCTCCCCTCCCCACTGTCCCTATGTCTTTGTCTCTCTTCTCTTTGTTTTTCTCCCAAAAGAATGGCCAATAAATATTTGAAAACATGTGCAATCCCATTAGCATTTAGGAAAGTTCAAATTAAAACAATCATATGATTTCATTTTTATAGCCATAAGATTGGTAAAATTTAATAAATCTGACAAATGTCTAAAGCATGGAAAAATGGAAGCTTGTATATGTTGCTATGTCATGTAAATTGGAACAGCCACAATTCAGGATTATCTAGTAAAGGCCAAGATTCTCAGAGCCTATGACCTTCTAGGTATATAGCTTTAAGATGTATTCTGTCTGGCATACTAAGAGCCTTCTTAGGAATGTTCGTTTGTAGCATTGTTCATAGTAATGAAAAATGGCAATAATTGAAATATGCATTAGTAAGAGTTTGGATAGAGTAATTATTATATGTTCATGTAATGGAAGTATGTATTCATACACGTAAAAGTGAAAACTGCATTAAGTGATAGCCAACTCTCATCTTTTCCTGCAACTTCTTCAGTTTTATTGGATAATTAATAATATTTTTATTCCTGAAAATTCCTTCTGCCTAGAGAGACTGAGTGAAGCCCCTGCTGTTTCAAAGAAGAAAAAAGTAAAAGTTGTCTAGGTTGAAATTATTTGGACAAATATTTTTCACTAACTTTAGGAGATATTAGAGCAGTAAGGAAATTGGGGTGCTACATGAGCCAATATGGTGAATTAAGTAACTTCTCCTGTATTTCCTGTAGGAAATAGCAAATTTCAGCTTGCTGAAAGTATAAAAGTTGACTAGCAAATAAATCTATTAAAATATACCTCCTTTGGGATATTTTCAGTGTCCATTAGCCCAAAAAGTCTTCCAAGAATGTTTCAGGGACTTTCTAGAAGCCTGCAATGAAAAAAAATCTGATTTTAAAATTAAAGTTTTTTTAAAAGTAATTAAAAATGCTGTATTATACCAAATTGGCAATATAAACATAAGAATATGGACCATTAACAGGTATTTTTCTTTATTGAATTTGAGTTACTTTCATATATATCAAAAAAGTTTGGATTACTAAGGCAAAAAGTCTATATATATTGTTAAAAGATAAATTGGGGCATATTAAGAATTTTGAGTTTATTTGAGCAAAAATTGATTTGATTCAAGCAGCATCCAATCTAGCAGATAGAAAGAAGCTCCAAGGAGCTGTGCAAAATGAACGATTTTTATATCCAGAAGGGAGGAGGAACAAGGAAATTATACTAGGCCAAAAAGTATGTTGATTATTGCAAGGTTCCTTTCATTTAGGGGATGGCAGAGGGTCTAATCAGATGGATTACCTAGTGAGTGCTAATCAGGCGATTCCTGATTGACTGGTTTAAAATTCCATTTCTGGGAGAGCCGAAACTGTAATTAATTTAAATCTGTTTGGTGACATGGGGTTTAGCGTAAGCAACTCAATTTTGGGCCTGTTGTTTTTAACAATATAAAAAGTGAGACTTCTGGTGATGACGGTGTGAAGGGGCTGTCAATTACTCTCTCCACACAAGTATAAAACTGGACAAAATTGTCACAAGCCGCAGTTTTAGGGCACTGGAAACTGATCGGCAGTTAAGACAATTAAGACAAATTAAGAAGTATCCCTGCTTGAATAGCTGCTAAAACTTTGGGTAAAAATGGCAGAAATATATGGTCATCTTGCCTAGGACAGCTCTCATACCCTGCATAGCCAGTGAGAATGGTAGCTTCACTAAGCCTGGGGCAAGTTGCAAAAATTAGTAGCTTTGCTACCAGAGAGGTCAGAATCTATTTTGGGCAGTGATACTGTGATTTGTAATAAGAAACATGCACTTGGTCTTCTTGCCCCATTCTTGGCACAGAGCTCATAAAACCTTTGGAATTTCCTGTGTTTAAGACCTATAAAGGTGTCTTTTGTTATGTTAATGAGGAGACTTTTGGAAAGCTCCTTGGGAACCTAAGGATGGGGGCTTGATGCCAGGGGAACCAACCAGGTGATTAGAGGGTTGGAACTTTCAGCCCCACCCCTGAGAAGTAGAGGGGCTGGAGATTGAGTTCAGTCACCAATGGCCAGTGATTTAATGTCATGCCTGTGTAATGAATCGGCTATAAAACCCAAAGGATGGGGTTTGGAGAGCTTCCATGTTGGTGAACACGTGGAGGTACTGGGAGAGTGGCTCACCTGGTGAGGGCACAGAAACTTCTCCCTGCTTCCCACATATCTCACCCTAGACATCTCTTACATCTGGATGTCATCATATCCTTTTATATAAACTGGTAAACTAAGAAAACTGTCTCCTGAGTTCTTTGAGCAGCTGTGGCAAATTGATCGAACCCAAGGAAGGGGTCGTGGGAACCTCTTATTTGTATCCTGTGGGTGACAACCTGGACTTGTGGTTAGCATCTGAAGTCAGATAGGAGCAGTCTTGTGGAACTGAGCCCTTAACCTGTGGGATCTGACGCTATCTCCAGGTAGTGTCAGAGCTGAGTTAAATTGCAGGACACCCAAATGGTGTCGCAGAGACTTTTCTTGGTGGTGTTGGAAAACCCACACATTGGAATTGGTGTCACAATCATAGGGGCAAATATTGTGTCTTTGCCAGCTAAATGTGGTGGATTCAGTTAGAAGCACATGAGAAAAACCCACAGCTTTGCTAGGCCGATTGCAGTTCCAATCAGAGTGAGCAGCACACCTGCCAGAAAGTTGACAGGAGACCCTGGAAGTAAGGGAGCAATAAAAGGGCTGAGATGAGCTTTCCACTCATTCCTGGCTGACTGAAACTATGCACGTTCAGGGGAGACAGTGGGAATCCAGCAAAAAGTGAAAGCCAAGGGAGACTAGAGATCTGCTGTACCTTTGAGTGCATTCCCCAACCCACACACAGGTAATCAACAAAGAGTGGAACCCTTACAGTTTCATTGGATGACCACTAAGCTATGCATACTCAGATGAGACCACTAGAACAAATACAAGAATAAAAAGACATGGCATATATATAAATTGAACAGCAAAATAGCAGTTGTAAATTCAATCATATCAGTTATTGTATTTAAATGTGAGTGGACAACACACTCCAATCAGTAGTTTGCTGTCCTGGCAGCCAACAATGCACCCTTCCTCAGAATTCTGATGATTCTGCATAGACATCTGAGTCTTAGGCTGTCTTCCTGAACCCATCACTGTGGCAAGGATTCAAGTCACATCTGGGGTTAGATCCTGGCACTATCACAGGCTACTACTATCACTATACCATGGAGATAACATTGTTTGGTGGATTAATGAAAACTTGTAAATGATTATTTTAGTACCTGGCGTGTAGAGGATGATCAGTAAATGTTAGTGATACGATGATGGCCATGGAGATCATGACAAGGTGCTGTTGTTGGTGGCAGTGATGTTAATCAGAATCTGTGACTTTCTCATCTTTGATCTTACCTCTTAGCACAGATCTTTGTATGTACTTAAATGACTCTTGGTTGAATTGAATGAATTACATCTTATTGTAGACTTCATAGAGGAAACTGACATTTCCGATGTGTGATGATTAAATTTATTTTGGTTAGGTTGTGGCTAGATGTTACTCTGAAGGTATTGTGTAGATTTGACTAATATTTACAATCACTTGACTTTAAGTGTAGGAGATTACCCTTGAAAATGTAGGTAGACCTCATCCAATTAATTGAAGACCTGAAGAGCAAAAACTGACGTTTCCAAAAGAATAAGGAATTCTGCCTCAAGACCGTAATATAGAAATCCTGAGTTTCCAGCCTGCTGGCTTGCTTACATATTTCACACTCAAGACTACAGTATCAACTTTGCCTGAGTTTCCAGGCTGCCAGCTTTCCCTGTGATTTTGGACTTGTCACTCTCACAACTGCATGTACCAATTCCTTAAAATAAATATCTCTCTGTGTATAAATTCTGTTAGTTCTCTTTCCCTGAAACCCCAGTTGATACACATGGGTTTTGAAAGATCTAAAAATAATGGCTAAAACACTGAGTATTTACTATATGACCAGCAATATATGGGGAGGGGTAAAGTGATAAGTTGCAGTCCAGGCTGTGGTACTTATAAAATATGTCCACAAATGATATGACACTCCTCTCTTCCAAAGGCAGTTTCTTAAGTATGGACTCTACTTAGTGACTCTAACAGATAAACTGTGGTGAAGTGACAGTTTTAGACTTTTGAGACCAGGTCATTAAATGCACTGTGGCTTCCTCCTTGCTCTCACTCTTATATCACTCACTCCTGGGGAAGCCAACTGCCATGTGTGAGGACACTCAAGCCTCTGGAGAGGGCAGAAGCTGGTACAGCTTTGCTGGAGTGTGTATGAAAACTTGAAGAGCCTTGAAGAAACTGTCAGATGAGTGTTTGGAAGAAAATGAGGCAAATGTTATTGGAAATTAGGGGAGAAAGGACGAGCCCTTGTTATGTAATGGTGTAAAGTTTAGCTGGAATGTGGGATATAGAAAAAAATACCTGATGAAATGGGTGGTCTTTGTAAGGAGACTTTCAGACAGAGTATTAGAGGGGCTGTCTGGTTTCTTTTTGCTGCTTATAGCAAAATATAAGAGGAGAGAGAAGCAAAAGGAAAGCCTGTTAATAACACAAAAAGGAGTTGGAACTTACTGTTTTTGAGGATTCTCAGCCTTCCCCAATGGCAGATAATGTTGAAATTAAGGAATGGCTTATGAGCAAAAATCATTCTAGGGTATGTTCAGGAAATTTTGGTCTGATGGTGAAACCAAGGGTATGACTGTAAAATCCTTTATTAAAATCTCCAAAAGATCCAAGATGTTGCCTCAGAAAATAATTTAATTAAACATAGGTTTTATTTTACTTTATTTTTTACATTAAAAAAATTTTTTAATTTAAAAAAATTTTCATACAATTTTTATGATTGAAGTATAGTTGATTTACAACGTTGTGTTAGTTTCAGGTGTACAGCAATGTGATTTAGTTATATATCTACATATATATATATATTTCAGATTCTTTTCCATTATAGGTTATTACAAGATATTGAATATAGTTCCATGTGCTATACAGTAGGTCCTTGTTGTTTATCTATTATATGTATAGTAGTGTGTATCTGCTAATCCCAAACTCCTGATTTGGGAGATCTGACCAGTGTGAGGTGATACCTCATTGTAGTTTTGATTTGCATTTCTCTAATAATTAGTGATGTTGAGCATATTTTCATGTGCCTGATGGCCATCTGTATGTCATCTTTGGATGGCATACAGGTGGCAGTTTAAGTCTGTTTAGGTCTTCTGCCAATTTTTTGATTGGGTTGTTTGTTTTTTGATATTGAGCTATATTGAGCTGTATGAGCCCTTGTTGGTCACATTGTTTGCAAATGTTTTATCTCATTCTGTACATTGTCTTTTCATTTGTTTATGGTTTCCTTTGCCATACAAAAGTTTTGAAGTTTAATTGGGTCCCATTTGTTTATTTTTTTGCCTTTATTTCCATTACCCTAGGAGATGGATCCAAAAAAATAATTGCTGTGATTTATGTGTATGTAAGAGTGTTCTGCCTATGTTTTTCCTATAGGAGTTTTACAGTATCTGGTCTTACATTTAGGTCTTTAATCCATTTTGAGTTTATTTTTGTATACGGTGTTAGAGAATGTTATAATTTCATTCTTTTATGTGTAGCTGTCCAATTTTCCTAGCACAACTTATTGAAGACACTCTTTTCTCCATTGTATATTTTTGCCTCCTTTGTCATAGATTAATTGACCTTGAGTGCATGGGTTTATTTCTGAGCTTTCTATCCTGTTCCATTGATCTATATGTCTGTTTTTATGCCAGTATCATACTGTACTGATTACTGTAGCTTTGTAGTATAGTCAGAAGTCAGAGAGTGTGATTCCTCCAGCTCCATTCTTCTTTCTCAAGATTGTTTTGGTTATTCTGGGTCTTTTGTGTTTCCATACAAATTTTAAAATTATTTGTTATAGTTCTGTGAAAAATGCCAATGGTAATTTGATAGGGATTGCATCAAATCTGTAGATTGCCTTGGTAGTATGGTCATTTTAACAATATTGATTCTTCCAATCCAAGAACATGGTATATATTTCCATCTGTTTGTGTTGTCTTCAATTTCTTTCAAGGCTGTTTTATAGTTTTCAGAGTATAGGTCTTTTGCCTCCTTAGGTAGGTTTTATTCCTAGGTGTTTTATTCTTTTTGATGCAGTGGTAAATGAGATTGGTTCCTTAATTTCCCTCTCTGATAGTTTGTTGTTCATGTATAGAAATGCATCAGATTTTTGTATATTAATGTTGTATCCTGCAACTTTACCAAATTTATTGATGGGCTCTAGTAGTTTTCTGGTGTGTCTTTAAGATTTTCTATGTATAGTATCATGTTATCTGCAAATAGTGAGAGTTTTACTTCATCCTTCCAATTTGGATTCCTTTTATTTGTTTTCTTCTCTGATTGCTGTGGCTAGGACTTCCAAAACTGTGTTGAATAAAAGTGATAAGAGGGCATCCTTGTCTTATTCCTGATCTTAGGGGGAATGCTTTCAGCATTCCTTTTCACCATTGAGGATGATGTTAGCTGTGGGTTTGTCATATATGACCTTTATTATGTCGAGGTATGTTCCCTCTATGCCCACTTTCTGAAACAGTTTTTATCATAAAAAGATGTGTAATTTTACAACATTTTTAAAGGTTACTTTCCACTTACAGTTGTTACAAAATATTGGGTATATTCCCCGTGTTGTATAATACATCCTTGAGCCTATCTTACACCTAGTAGTTTGTACTTCCCACTTCCCCACCCCTATATTGGCCCTCCCCCCTTTCCATGGAAACCACTAGTTTATTCTCTGTATCTGTGAGTCTGCTTCTTTTTTTGTTACATTCACTAGTTTGTTGTATTTTTTTAGATTCCACATATAAGTGATATCATACAATATTTGTCTTTCTCTGTCTGACTTATTTCACTTAGCATAATGCCCTACAAGTCCATCCATGTTGCTGCTAATAACAAAGTTTTGTTCTTTTTTAGGGCCGAGTAGTAGTCTATTTTGTGTGTGTGTGTGTGTGTGTGTGTGTGTGTGTGTATATATATATATATATATATATATGTGTATATACCACGTGTTTTTTATCCATTCATCTGTTGATGGACCCTTAGGTTGCTTCCATATCTTGGCAGTTGTAAATAATGCTGCTTAAACATATGTTCTCGAAGATGATTGAAGACCAGCAGAAGCCCTGTAGAGGTGGGTGTGGCTTTTGTCTAAGGAAGTGAACTCCAATTATGTTCACATGAGAACTAAATACATTTTTAAGAGCATTATATTGGCAGAAGCACCACCAGCGTGGTCTGAAATTGAGAGAGACCTTACAAAATGAAAAGGCTTTTGGACCCCCAAAATTCTATTGACAGGACCCAAGCTTAGAACACTGTATAGCTCTAAACATTGTCCACCTCTTGTTGCAAAGGAATGATAATTCAAAGGATGGAAGCAAGAGCCCAGAGAGTGGAGCCAAAAACTATGGATAGTTATTTCTGAGCAGAAATAGGACTAAACTTCTAAGTGAGAAACTTCTAACATTTTCCTGGCTGATTTCAGAATTGCTGTGGACCCGTGATTTCTATTTGCCTCTTTTATTCTCTGTTTTTGAATAGGAATGTCTATAGTGATTATCCTTTGCCTGCTGCACATGTGTACCTTGAAAATATGTGGGGCACATAACTTGTTTCTTTAGTTCGTAGGTCTTCTAATTGTGAGGAACTGTATCCTAGAAACTGTATTTAAAGAACCATACCTGAAACAGCTGAATAACAATTTGATTTAGATGCCAATATCCAGGATTTCAAGCTGAACTTATAAAAGGATGAGACTTTTCCCCTCTCCTTTCCTTTTCCTTTTCCTTTTTCTTCAGTAGGGCATGAGTTTAGTTTACACAAGAGAGGAATTTAATTTGTGGTCAGAGAGTGAACTGTGGTGGTTTAAAAACATGTCCCCCGAATTTTTGATGCTCCTCTGCTAAAAAGGTAGTTTCCTTGGTTCTAGAATGTGGGCTGTACTTAGGGGCTCTAATGAATAGAATGTGACAGAAGTGACAGTGTTAGACTTCTGAAACTAAGTCATAAAAAGGATGTCTTCCTCCTTGCTTTGCTTTGGGAGAACTAGTTACCATGTCATGAGGACACTCAGGCAGTCCTATGGAGAGGTTTGTGTGATAAAGAGCTGAGTTCTCTTGCTAAAAGACAGAAAATAACTGAGTCCTCCAGCCAACAGCTGTGTGAATCTCAGAAAGCAGATCTTCCAGCCTAGTCAAGCTTTCAGAAAACTACAGCCCGAACAACATTTTGACTGCAATCTCATGAGAGATTTCAAGCCAGACCAACTAGTTCAGCCTCTGCCAGACTCCTGACCTTTAGGATCTATGTGAGATAGTATGTACTGATGTTTTAAACTTCTAAGTAATATGCTATGCAGCAATGGATAACTAACAAATAAGCATTATCAATAAAAGTATGTTTGCAGAAAAACAGTCGTCCATTTAATTCATAGGTAACTCATATTTAACCTTTTTGTAGTGTGTAATGTTTGAAACTTTAAAGTTAGTAGGTCAAAGACTGGGTGAGATATCTGACCTCCAATATATTAGAGTGAAGCTGCCCTGGGCATAGACAGTACTCTATCTTTTAGTGTTTTGGTTAATATGTAACTTGTGTGCTTCCAAATATTTTCTCAGGCGCTTTGTGACTGTTCATTTGAATTTTAGTATTTGTCTCTGCTTATCTCAAAACAGTGTTTAAGCTGATGATTGAAATGTTGCAAGAAATAGAAACCAGATTCATTCATTCATATATCTGAATGTAAGCTACATTATGGGAAAAACTGTTGTAAGAATTGGTACAGACTTATCTCTCTTCTGTTTTCAAGAACTGCATACCCAGGAGCTGTGATTTTTTTTTTTTTTTGACACGTGGAGACTATGCAAAGTATTTCTGGATTATGTAGTTAAGTACATCTTAATCTGTAAAAGTAAAACGAGCCAGAATCCATTAAGTATTTTCAAATATTTAGGACTTTAATATTATGAAAAATCTTTAAAAAATTGACAGGGAAATACTTGAAAATGAAAAATATCTGAATTTTTCCATAAAAGTGATATAATCACTTGTAAGTGAATCATCAGCAGTGAAACTCTTTCTTGATAACATTTAACATTCGTTTGTTGTATTTATCCTTAATAAAAAGTTCAAACTAACAAATAAAGCAGCTGAACCTTGGTAAGTGTTTGTTACTATAGGTCGTGTTTTCACCAGTAATAATTAGCTTTTTAAAAATTAAAATGTCTACTAATACCCTCTCTTTCTTCCTCAGGGAATTGCTCCAAAGCTGGAATTTTCTACAACCTCAGTGATTACCGAATGTCTGATAAGTTCAAGGAAGTGCCATACTCAGGTTAAAATCATTTATTTAAAATATCTAATGGTTTAATTTATTTGTTCATATTTATTGGGCATTTGGCAAGCATTATTCTTTTATTTTGGCTACAACTCTTTTCACATTTTTTTGATCAATCTCTAGTTTAAGTAAAACAATTCACATAGGTATTTAGCAGTTTGGTTACACGTTAATAAGTGTGGAAGTGAAAAGCTTAGTATACATGGTAGATGGTACTTTTTTAATTTTTAATGGAAAGAAATCAGGCTGCCAGAAAGATGTTGGTTTCAAGAAGTTCCACAGAGAACTTGATTGGAGGCTTCTATGAATCTTAAAGAAGTTAAAGTTCAAAGGATACCTTTTTAGTGAATGGGACCAGAGGTTCTCAGGCTGGGATATAGGTGGTTGGTGCGTATAGCTTCTTGAGTGTCTCTAATTCCTTAAGGGACTGTTGCTTAGTTTGGTGGCTGTTCTAGTGCTATCAGATCAAGAGAAGCTTCGCTACTTCAGCCTAATAAGTACCTTCTATGTTTGTAAAAACTGCCTTCAGTAAACTCAGATATCTGAATCTAATATTACATTCTGGCCTAACTTCCTGCTGAGTTACCAGGATCATCTTGCTACCCTGACCACAGGTTATCTAATAATGTCTAGGCATCACTCATACATATGTGACTGCATTATGACCAGGTAACAATGGCCAGCCTGTGATGATGAGCCAGTAATATATAAAGCCTAGAGGACCCAAACAGGGCAGAACTGGACCTGTGGTGGAAAAAAGTAGAATGTTAATTTCCTGCATTATCAGTTTCAGAGTGAATTTGCTCAGGGTGGTAACTTGACAAGCTAACAAAGGTAAAATATAATTGTAAGATTATCAAAGGGATCTTTCTTATTTTGTTTAGCAAGACATTTGGTATGTTAGAGTTTGGCCTAATTATTTATCTTTTAAATGCAAGCTGAAACACTGCTACTGGAGATCTAATGATACATACTTGCCAAATGCAGAGCTGGGTTACTGACTTGTTTGGAGATATGCACTGTGCACATTTGTAAATTGTCAGAAATGCTTCCTCTGGACTCACAAAAGTTTCCTCTCCACACTGGGGTATGCCTTTACTGGGTGGGTAGAGATTTCTTTTTTTGTCAGGAGTGTAGTATACACACAGAAGAGTACACACATTCTAAGTGTACAGCTTGATGGAAGATTCCTTACTAAATGTAGAACTGTCACCCCACTAGTAGTTTCACTGGACTAGCATTTTCCTCTGTAAGCTTTTGGCTACCTTGCTATTTCAATGTTTGTCATTTGTCTTTTGTTGAACAGAGATGTGAGAGAATAGGCTTTGGTGTTATTAAGAAAATATTCTTGAGAATCAGACAGATTTGGGTTTAAGTTCCTCAAAAGACTGGTTTAAAGATTAAATTAGAGAATATATGTGTCTGCACATAACATATAATTAATAAATTTTGTGGCTGTTACTGAGGTTATTAGTTTTTTAATTAAGATAATTGAGACATAGAAGACTTAGATGAAATATAAGATGAAGACATTATCTGGTAGGCACAACAGAGTATACACTTTTACATTAAAATTCTGAATAGTAACAGCCAGAATTTTAATCTTATTTGATCTTATTTGAGAACATGCTAAATCCACTTTTTTTTCCAAGTGGATATTAGTTACAATTAAAATTTTAATGGCTATAAAACAGCATTTTCAGTTTCAAATACAGTTTAAGAATTAGACAAACCACTTTTGGTTTTTAAGAGAGGAGTGAGTGAAATAAACTCTTTAAAATCATTTAGGTTTATAAATATTTATAATGATCTTTATTCCTTTTGGCACATTATTTTCAAATTTTTTTGTCACAATTGATGTTTTGCCACCAATTGAATGGACTGAAAAAGAGAAATATATTACTGGGATTTTCTGGAATATATCTAGTTTTCTATGTAGTCTCTTTTACCTACTGCAAAGTAGAATTTATTAATAAATAGTTAAATATTACTAGTAACTTTATTAATATGTTTGATAATCTATATCAGGCAGCTTTTGCTGTTTAACAAGCCACACTAACTTAGTAACTTAAAATAAGATGTTTCTCACAGTTGTGTGGATTGGCTGGGTGATTCTTTTGGTCTGGGCTGCCTAGGCTAGGGCTGAGTGGTCTAGGAGGGCTTCACTTGCATGTCGGCAGCTGGCTGACTTCTTGGTGTGAGAGGGACTTTAAAAATTCCTGGTGTTTGGCTTGATTTCAGCTGCGGTGATGGCCACAGACTCTCATCATCTAGCAGTCTAACTTCAGCTCATTCACATGTGGCAGGAAGGTTTTCTGGAGTAAAAGAAGACTAGCACTTTTCAAGTCTCCTTTTGTCACAAGTGCTGTTGTCCTCGTGGCCGATGTAGGGAGGCATTTTGTGTAAAACAGTATGAAACAGCCACTATTTGAAGTTTTATTGGACATTAATAGGATGCATTAAGGGTTGATTAGGTTAGAAAGTATGAATCTGTGGTAGATACAGCACCGTTTCTAACTTCCTCTAGTGGTATTCAGCATTCAAAAGCTGGAATCAAAAAGGAAGATGGAGTTCCTTTCAGTTTGGTATAAACAAGAGGTGGGTAAGAAGGAACTTTACAGCATTGCTGAAATAGGTGATGATGGGTTCATCCAGGTCTAAAGGTAAGAGATCTTAAAAATGTATGAGGATCTGGGGTAAAGAGATCTAGGGGCTGAGGGAGATGAGGAGGACAAGTAACAGATTCAGTGAAAATAAAAGAAGTAGGTTGAGGAAAAGTTTTGGTCAGCAAGGGGTTTTCAGAGTTTAGGGTGCAATGGATCTGTATAATGATAAAATCTAAGATGAAGTAGAAAAAGACAGTTAAAGCTCAGAAATAGAAAGTCTAAGTCCAAGTTCTTGGAAAGATTCATTGCTTGAACATTTTATTAAACCTCAAAGGTTCTTTTCATGTGTTAATAATGCTGCTTCTCTGAGTCAGTGTGATGTCATAGAGATGGGTGAAGTGGAATGAAAAATTCTGAATTACTTGTTGAAGTCATTGAACAAGGTGGGAGAAGGTCCAGGAGCGTAACAAGAGCTAGAGAAGAAAGAAAGATGATGAAATAATCTGATGCTGCTGGTCTGTATGAAACTTGTGGACTTATTTTTCTAAACAGGAAAATGTTTTCTTGTTTTCCTATTTTCTTTCCTGTTTAAAAAAAAAAAGTAGTTTCCTACTTTAAAAAATATTTGACTCTTCTCCTATTTCACATTTGTATTTTATGTACTTAGATATAGATACCCTTAGCAAGTAGGGAGGGGGATTGAGAAAGTAGAGAAGAACGGAGGTAGGATTGGTGGGTTTTTAATGTGATAAAGTTCAGAGTACATTCAAAGATTCTCAACTGTCCATTTTCTCTAATATTGGAAAGCTTATAAATCTAGACAAAGCTTGAAGAGGTCTTAAATTATTTACTTGTAATCCAACTTTTTTAAGGCAGAGACTATTTGAATAAAGTATCCTAATAACACAAAATATTTAGAAATATCATTTGTGTTTAAAATTTTAGAGTGTTAGCCAGTTTTACTAGAAGACAGAGTACTAGTCATTAAAGTTTGTAACGTGTCTTTTGTACATTTTTACTTTTATAAAAATACAGAATTAAGATGTTATGGTTATACGTCATTGAATTGTAAAGTTTTCGTTTGGAAGAGATCTTAAAAATCCTAATCAACTTGTATAATTCAAATTATACAATTTATGAAAATGTATAAAGCTTTTCTTCAGATTTTCACATTGTGCAAATGTATGTAATCATAATAGTATGAATGAAACATATAGTTTTCTCCATAAAGATTTTATAATCAACTAATTAGACATGTGAGTTGCTAAGATTACTAAACAAACGCTCTTAAATTATATAGCCAATTATTTGAATACATAATTATAAATGATAAACCAATGTTTGTATTAGTTTTTTAGTATACTGAAAAATAATTTTTTTTACTTTTTTTCTTAGATTTTTCAAATGATTAAATATTGGGCTTTAACTTTCTTAAAGTACTTGTTATACTTAAGAAGTGTGGTACAGTATATTTTATTAACTACTAGACAGAGTTATTTAGGAGGATATGGATTTGACTTCCCTCAGGATCTACATGGATAAGAGAGACTGATCTAGTTGGCTTTGATAGATTATATGTGCCTTAAATTACTTTTTAAGGTTTTTTCTACCTGTAGTTATATATATATATATATATATATATATATATATGTGTGTGTGTGTGTGTGCGTATGTATATGGTTTACCCAAGGGTCATAATATGTATAAAATATGTCTCTCCTGACCAAATGAATTTTTATTTTTTATGTTTAGGATAAATTTATTCACCATATGGCTCCAGTTGAAAAATCACACGGCAGACTGCAAACCGGAACATCAAGGTCACAAAAGAAAAAATCCAAGTCACCTGAGAGAAATAAATATTGCATAAATGCAAAAAACTACGAACAGCCTACAATTTCTTCAAAATCACACTCTCCATCTCCTTACACAAAAAGACGCATGTGTGAGCTATCTGAAGACACTAGGCAGCGGCTGGCCCATTTAAATCTGGGCCCCTATGAATTCAAAAAAGAAACAGATAAACCTCCATTTGTGATTAGACATGTATGTGTTCTCTGAAACATTTCCATTTGAAACTGATCTAATCTGTTCTTCCACTAAAATATTATTCTCAAATTTCTTTCAACTTCTAGCTTATATTAATAATTTTCTTTCCTGAACTGTTAGCCTAGCAATCTAAAATGGAAAATTAACTTGATAAAAGAACATTCTTTTGCAACCTTTAAACCTGACAGAGATCAAGCTCCATTATGAAGGCCATGTTAAATCCTCTCAGTAGCCATTTCCTTTCCTCTCATACAGTGGACTGTGTAATAACTTTACAAATTGAACTGAGATGTAATTGACATTAGTTCTAAAATGGCAGAGTAGGATATTAAAAGAGGACCAAGTTTTCTTTGTGGAAAGGAAGACACCCTCCTCCCCCAGCCTTTTAAAAAATTATAATGGAAAAGTAAGTTTCTCTTGAAATTATGTCCCTTGGATAAACCTTATATAATGGATCTTTGAAGTAAATCTTTATTTGATGGGAAGAGGAAGGCCTTTGAAAGAAAGAGTTAACTTCAAGGGTAACATAGTTTCTAATCTTTCTATATGGAAGACTGTTTTGGTATGGTTTGAGTTTAGGGTTTGTGTCCATATGATAGTCAAATAGACTCTGGCTAATTTTAAGGGTCTATAATCAGAATATTTAATAAAAGACTTTCTCATAATCTTCATAATTTCTTTAAATTTTATCAAAATATTTTACCTTAAAAGTATTCATTTAAGAAAAGCTTGCAAATTAATAAAAATTGCTTTATATAATAATAAACTTGAAGATTTAAGTGCCTATAGAAGCAAAACAACTTTTTGGGATGTCTATAAAACACTTTCTGACTTTGTCTCTAATGCATTTTTTTTCCAAATTTTAAAACATAAATATCAATACAAACATGTAAACATGCTCCTTTGATGGTCGAATAGCTTTTTTAACATACACTACCTAAAAGTTCAGATTTTCTTTGTGATACCTTTTAAAAAAAATTTAGCTGTGCCTTAAGCAATATTTCATTCCATTTTCATATTTTGACTATGAATCCTTTATTATTTTAGCCTAATAGATTTTTTATTGTAAAAAAGAAAATTTATAATATAATGGACACTTTTAAATGATAATATTTTATTGAGATTATTGTGATTATACTTGTCTTATTCCTATAGAACTTGTTTATAGGTTCTGGTCCCATATTTTTGTTGTTTGAACAATATCCAGATATGTTTACTTGCTTGTTTGACGGCAGTTTCAGAATGCCTTTAATTCTGTTTGCTCACAATTGCAAATTACATTGAAAAGAAAGGACATGCTAAATTCTAATCTGAAGGAATATTAGCATTTTAATTAAAATGCCTAGGTACAAAGATAACCAGGAATATTTTGAGCGTTAGCCACATAAAAGTTGCTTAGGGAAATAACTGCTCTTAAAATGTTTATTATTATTTTCATGTCACTGTTCAAAATAGAATAATTTTAATAATGCTTGGTATAAATCTTCACATTTTTATTTAAATGATTTCCCTTTCAGCTTTCCATTGAACAGAAAGAAATACATACTTCTAAGCTTATAGTTAGAATATTGCTCACGTTATTGTATAGGACTAGATTTTTTCCAACTGTATTTATAAATGTATGCCTCTCTTGGCCCCATAGGCATTCATGATTTTAAAAGCAATTAACAAAATTGGTAACCAAACAAAATTTTAATTTGGTACATGAATTTGCAAAATGTAATACGTTTAGGAAAGACATTTTAGTTTTACAAACACTGTATAAAAAGTAATCTTAAAGAATAAGAAGCCGTTTCAAGAATCTAACTAGTACTCTCCCAAACTGGTACAACCATCGTATAAGAGTTAAACTGCATTCTTTGCTTTTTTATTTATGCAGAATAGGATTTTTTTCTCTTGTGGTAAAATACTCATAAAATTTACCATTTCAGCCATTTTAAAGTGTATAATTCAGTGACATCAAGTATATTCATATTGTGGTGCAACTGTCACCACTATCTAGTTCCAGAACTTTTTCATCACCCTAAGTGGAAACCCCATGCTCATTAAGCATTCACTCCCCATTTCTTTCCCCAGCCCCTGGCAACCACTGATCTGCTCACTATCTCTATGGCCATACAGCGTTTGGCTTTTTGTGTCTTTTTTCATTTAGCACAGTGTTTTCTAGTTTCATCCATGTTGTAGCATGTATCAGTACTTGATTCTTTTTATGACTGAATAATCCATTGTACATTTTGTTTATCCATTAATCTGTTGATGGACATTTGGGTTTTCAACTTTTAGTTATGTGAATAGTACTTCTATGAACATTCATACACAAGTTTTTGTTTGAATACCTGTTTTAATTCCCAACTGCTTTAATACCGGGCCATATGGTAATTATATGTTTAACTTCTTGAGGAATTGCCCAACTGTTTCCCACAGTGGTTGCTCCATTTTGTTTCCACCAGCAATGTGTGGTGGTTCCAATTTATCCACATTCTCACTAACATTCTCACCACCTTCTCATTTTGTTTTGTTTTATTTTTATTGTAGCCATCCTGAGGGGTGTGGAGTGGTATCTCATTATGGTTCTGATTTGCATTTCCCTAATGACTAATGATGCTGAGCATCTTTTCACGTGCTTGTTGCCATTTGCATATCTTCTTTGGAGAAATGTCTATTCAAGTCCTTTGCCCATTTTTAATTGAGTTGTTTGCCTTTTTGTTGAATTCAGTTGTAAGTTTTCTGTTATATATTTAGGATTCTAGATCCTTATCAGTTATATGATATGCAAATATTTTTTCTCATTCTGTGGCTTGTCTTTTCACATTCCTTTTTTAAAGTTAAATTTTAAAAAATTGTGGTAAAATACGCACAATATAAAACTTACTATTTTAACCATTTTTAAGTGTGCATTTTAAAGTGTGCACATTAAGTACATTCACGTTGTGTAATCATCACCACTGTCTATCTCCAGAACATTTTTCATCTTGTTAAACTGAAACTCTGTACCCATTAAACAGTAACTCCCCATTCCTCTTTCCCTTCAGCCCCTGGAAACTACCATTCTACTTTTTGTCTCTATGAATTTGACTATTTTGTGTACCTCATATAAGTGCTACCTAATATATACAATATTTGTCAATTTGTGAATTGCTTGTTTCACTTAGCATAAAGTCATCAAGGTTAACTCATGTTACAGCATGTGTCAGAATTTTCTTCCTTATTACGGCTGCATAATCTTTTACATGTATATCATATTTTGTTTATTCATTCATCTGTTGATGGACACAGGTTGCTTCTACCTTTTGGCTGTTATGAATAATACTGCTGTGAAAATAGTATAGAAATATCGATTCAGAGCCCTGCTTTCAATTCTTTTCGGTATATACACAGGAGTAGAATTGCTGGATTGTATGACAATCCTATTTTGAGTTTTTTGAGGAGCCACTATGCTGTTTTCCATAGTGGCTGCACCAATTTACATTCCTACCAGGAGTGCACAAGCAGTTCAATTTCTCCATATCCTTGTCAACACTTGTTATTTTCTGCTTTTTGATAATGGCCATCCTGATGGGGGTAAACTAGAGTTTTGACTTGTACTTCCTTTATGATTAATGATGTTGAATGATTTTCCATATGCTTATTGGTCATTTGTATATCTTTTGGAGAAATGTCTTCTTAAGTCCTTTGCCCAACTTTTAACTGAGTTTTTTAGATTGAGTTTTAGATGTTTCTTTATGTATTCTGGATATTAATGCCTTTTCAGATAATGACTTGCAAATATTTTCTCCTACTACATGGGTTGCCTTTTCACTTTCTTGATATTGTCCTTTTATATACAAAGTTTTTAATTTTGGTAAGTGGAGCTGTCTTTTTTGCACAGATTTATATCATTCTGACTTTTTTTTTGTTAGAAAATGTGGATAACTGTTAATATCTTTTATTACTATACTCAGAATGCTGACTCCTGAACACAGCCAAGTAAAGGCACTAAATTCAAAATCTGTATGCTAAGGAGATAAGTAGTAAATGGCTAAACTTGTTTTTTAAATGTGGCAAAGTAAGATTTCCCTTTTTTTAACTTTGTAATAGGAAGCAAACTAGGCAGTAAAGTAATGGACATTTCAACTGTAAATCTGTTCATTTTAGAGTGGATTCAAAATATAATTAAAAATTTCTGGAGTTTAACTTAAATTTTATTTAAAAACAAACAGCAAAATACTCGGCTAAACTCTGATCTTGGAACATCCTTGAACTGTATAGGCAGTATCATGTTAACTTGATGATATGTGATCTATGTACTTCAATTGATTTTCTGACGCCGTGAGACTGAAAAAAATATTTAAGCTCTTTTTTACATTGAAATCTTCCTTATTCTAGGTTGATCCCCCAAGTCCCAAGGCTGATGCTTTATTTGGATCTTCTGGCAGAGACTGTGAAAGAGATGGATGGTCCAGGCTGCACAATGGTTAGCTACAAGTTATCTCTCTTCATCTGTTTTAGTTCTCTTGGCTACATTCAAGTCTTTATCTTGGCATCAATTAATAAAAACAGAATCTTTGCTGTATTGGAAAATATGGTATAATGCCACTTTTTACAACTTGTGGGACACCCATGTCAGTACTCTCTAAAAATAATAGAATTTCTGTGCTGCTATAAACCATCTTCATCTTTGAGATTCAAAACACATATTAGCATATTAAAGACTATGTTACCTTTTGGTAAAAAAAAAAAACCAAAAAACCTTTTATTTTGTTTTGCTCAACAATTTCTAAATTTATTTGACCATGAAACCTTTTCCTCTCCTTAACATATATTACTTAGTTTATGGAACAGGCTTTGGGAAGCACCGTTGTAAAAAGAGTTCAGGTTTATAGCTTTTGGACATACATTTACACATATATTTGAATACTTTCTCTACCACTTATTTATAAACTGGGCATTCTTGAACAAATCACTTTAACTACTCTGATAATCCGTTAGTTTATTGAAGAATGAAGATAACATGATAAATATTGCCATGTAAAATGCTCTAGCACACAGGACACTTAATAAATATCAGTTGTCAAGTAATACTTATTATATTTCTGGAAAGATAACATCCTTTAGGTTTAGTTTATAATATTTTTTTTTCATTTTTAGGCCTGATCCTGATGTTTAGATAAGTTGTTTCTTAAGTTCTTTATGAAGATGATTTTTTATGAAGAAGATTAAATAGTATTTTATAATTAGAGATATGTAAGTGTTAATATCTGTAGACATTAGCTAGTCAGTTCACCAAGTATTCACCAGCAGCCTTTAAGTTAATTTACTGCACACTAAAAAAAAGGCATAGAAAAGTGAAAGTGAAAAAATACAATCAACATGTAGCGAGCTCTGTCTCTTTGTTTCTAAACGCTAGTATATAATCTGTGTGTTTTTAAAAATTGGAATATGAAACATTCTTATCTGAGAACATGAAGAGTTTGTGCTCATTTATTTTGCTTTTTTACCACTAACTGGGAGATAAATGGGGTGATCAATAAGTCTTTCATACTCAGAATAGCAGATTATATGAAATTAGGAACAGATGTTATACTCTTGGACTTTCCCCTCCAAGGGATGTTCCCCATCCAACAGATGTTTCCCCTCTTGGACTAAATTTATAGACATAGAGTAAATAAGCTTTCAGAACAAGAAATTGAAAATAGCTTCAATATAGACATTTCTTTGGAAGATGTTTATAGAAGGCACTTAAATGTCTGATTTCCCTGGACAATTATTATGTATTTGCCAGCAGAACTGTTATAGTTTCTAGTAACTTCTAATCAAAACAGTCAGCTACCTGTGTAGAGGTACAGTCAGAGAGGTCAATAATGAGGTGCTTTTTTTTCTTTTTAATTTGACATAATTTCAGACTTACAGAAAGTTGAGATAGTACAAAGAATCCCCCTACACCTTTTACTCAGAGTCCACAAATATTAATATTTGCTTTTCCCTCTTCCTCTCTCTCTTTCTCCTCCCTGCCTCCATCTCTGTATGAGTGTCTGTGTATAAACTTTTCTTGACAAGGACATTGCCATAGGCTGAATTGTGTCCCTCAAAGTTCATATGTTGAAATTCTAACCCCCGAGTGATGGTATCTGTTGACGGGTCATTACCTTTGGGAGGTAATTAGGTGTAGATGAGTTTATGGAGTGGGGTCCTCATGATAGGATTATTGCCCTTATAAGAAGAGACACCAGAGGTCTTGCTTTCTCTCTCTCTCATGTAAGGACACAGTCCAAAGGCAGCCAATCCTCAAGCCAGAATGAGAGCTCTCACTGAAACCTGGCTGTGCTGGCACCCACATCTCAGACTTCCAGCCTCTAGAACTATGAGAAATAAATGTCTGTGGTTTAAGCCACCTAGTCTATGGTAGATGACAGCCTGAGGAAACTAATACAGTTGTTTTCTTAATGTGATGCAAGTATCAAAACAAGAAATTAATGATATAATGTTAACTAAGCTATAAGCCTAAGTCATATTTTGCCACTTGTTCTAATAATATCTTTATAGCAAAAGAAATTCCACAACATACATAAGGTTCAGTTGCCATGTCTCTTTAGTTTTCTTTAATATGGATCAGTTTCTTAGTCTTTCTTTGTGTTTAATGATGTGATAATTTTGAAGAATAAAGGCCAGTTTTTTAATAGGTCTCCCTCAATTTTGGTTTGTTTGATTTTGTTTTCCTCATGATTAGATTTATTCATTTTCCCCCAGAATACAACAGAAATGATGTATTACTCTCAGTGCATCATGTCAGGATGTATGTGATGTTGCTTTGTTACTGGTGATGTTAATTTGCTCACTTGATTGAGATGGTGTCTGCTCGGTTTCTCCAGCATGAAGGTGCTATTTTCTTCCTTCCCTTTGTAATTATGGGAAGATTGAGACTATGTAATTCTCTTCGACTTCGACTCCTTTAGCATACATTGATGATTCTTGCCCAAAACAATTTATTACAGTGATGTTTACCAAATATTTTTTTAAATTCCATTTTTCTTTATACATTTATTATTTGCCTTTTACTATAAAGAGTTTTCCCTTCTCGTTTCTCTAATTTTAATGCCCCTATTCTTTGGACTACTTTTTTTTTTTTTTTTCCTGGTTGGCAGTTGAGCAATTGTGCTTTGGGTTCTTATCAGCTATTTAAATACATATGTGAATTTCTTATAGAATATCTTACACATAGTGAATTTTCACTTATGACTATCTTTAATGAAAATTCTTCTTGAACATTTTCTTACCAAATTATCTTGCCTAATAATTCTTAAGTTCCTATAGGTTACCATTTTCACCAACATTGATTTATTTAGTCCTCATAATAATGTGAAGATGGATGTAACTATATTTGATCAGGAAGAGTGACAGAGGCTTAGAGAGGTTACGTGATATGTTGGAGAGCTACAGAATAGCCGTGTACAGTGTAGAACCCAGGTCTTCTAACCCCAACTTCCTTTCTTTTCCACCACTCTCCTACCACTTTTCCTACTTTCATTTAGGTGTATTTTTTTAAATAAAATTTTCAAATTTTCTCTGTCTGGAATTTCCTTGATATATAACTCTAATTGTAATTTGTGCAGTCCTTTTGAAGAAACTCAGTATCTCTCACAACTCAAGAATATATGGAAGCTTTATCCAATCATTTGTGCATTTTTAAAGAGGAAATCAAGAGCAACATCCTTGCCTTTTTAAAATTTGCTTAGGATTTAGGAAAGATATTAGACTCTGTCTCCCCCTTGGAGGAAATGTCTCTTATTCTCTTCATTTGAAGATCCTGTCGTGAGTTTCAATTCTACACAAGACTGTAATCTTTTATGAGCTTCCACTAGTCCCTTTGTTAGATGGTTATTATTTTATGTCAAATAAATTGGAAATAACATCCCAAATCCTAATAGGCCATATCTTGAGTAGATAGCAATAAATGGTAATATTTTATTATTTTCTGAATAAAATGCATGTAGTCATCATGTATATACTTATCAGCAAAATATCTCATTTGTTTGTGTGCCTCCTTGTTTTACAGTGTCAGTTTTAGGAACTCCTTTTTTAGTTTCTTTAATTCTCTATTATTTATAAAACATTTTTAACAGCTTTATTGAGGTATAATTTATATATCATAAAATTCACTTGTTATAAGTTTATAATTAAATAATTTTTAATAAATTTGCAGTTGTGAAATCACTAATATCTATTTTTAGAATAAAAGGGGAGAGAGAGCATGAGTGAATGAGTGACCACACCAGAGCTCAAGTGCAAGATCTGACTGTGTCTTCTTATAAGGGCACTCTTTCCATTTTGAGGCCCCACCCTCATGACCTCATCTAACCCAAATTACCACCTAAGGGTCTCATTTCCAATACCGTCACTTTGAGGGTAGGGCTTCAACATATGAATTTTGGGAGGACACAAATATTCAGTTTGTAACACTGATTTCATGAGATTATTGGAGAATCAAATAATAACTAATATTATTGTGTTTTCTGCTAGCCACTATTCTAAATGCTTAATATTTCATTGATTAATTACAGTAACCTCAAGAATTTTAGATGCTATTATTTATCCTCATTTTACAGATGAAGAAATCTGAGATTTAAGGAAGTAGAGTAAGTTGTTCAAGGTCGTGCATGCGCGCACACACACACGCATGCACACACACGCACACACACACACACACACACACACACGATCTAAATTAACTCTTTTTCTTCATACTTTTCTTAAGTGTGACCCATTCATTAAGGCCCAGATCAACTTTTTCCTCCTTTAGGAAGTTTTTCTTGATGGCCTTCAACTTTGAGAGATCTATCTCTGATATGACTTTTTAATAGCATTAATTACCTATACCATTCTGATTTAGCCTGTTCTTTTATGCTGCTGTTATTCAACTTCGTATAACTTAACCAAAGTAAATTATAAGTACTTCACGACATGGGTTGTGACTTTTATCTCCTCTGTCTCCTGCATTTAGAATATAGTTAAGTACCTAACTGTTGGTAAAGGTGATTAAATGTGAACATTAGGAAACCTCAGATCAAAGTAATAGCTTAATTTATAAAAGTGAAAGAAAATTATATACAATTTGTCTGAATTAGTATAAGTTTATAAATGGTTTGTGGAGAGCAGAAGACATTCCTGTGTTTTAATATATTGATATTTTGAATATTACATTAGTTACCAGAAAGAATATATATTATGTATAGAAATTATTACCTTAATTTTCAAAGTTAGCATGTTTGGAGAATTAGACTCAGTGTGTCCTTATCATTCTTTTATTTCTTCTGCTACTTGGGGCCATGTTGTACATTAGACTTTACAGAAGAGGAGTTAGGTTGGGAGTTAGTTTTATTTTGAATTTTGTAAAGCAGTTGAAGTAAGTTGGATCTTACTGAATTAAATGGTGAAGTTGACCTTGTGTGAAAGACATTAATGTTTCAGCTACCCTCTATAATGTCTCAGGACACTTGGAGAACAAACATCTTGTGCTATAAAAGAAAGCTAATTGACTAAATATAGACTATCCTGGGTCTCTATCCATATAGCATTTTTTTTTTCTGTACAAGATGATTTGGGAAGGTAAAATATAGAATGTTTTTGACTGGAATGTATTAGTAAAGAAGTAGAATTGAAAATTATGGTTCTGATTTTCTTGTCTATCAATATAACAGAGATTATAATACTTAAAACTTGACTCCTTCAAGTAATGAGTAAAACCCCAAATCTGCATCTACAATGTAGTGGTCTTTGTCTTAGGAGAGATTTGGGATAGCTTTATAGTCCACTGTTGTAGATGCTATGCTAGGTACTTTTATAAATTGTATAATTTAATCATCACTATAACTATCTGAGGTAAGGTAAGCATTGTCTTCATACTTTTAAAATGAGGAAAGAAAAACGGATTAGTTGTATAACTTTACCAAACTAACATGTATGATAAGTGGTGGAAGTTGAACCTGGCCTTGTTTGACTTAGAATTCAATAGTAATGATGTTGATAATGCTGTTAGTAATAATAGTTAACATTTATTGTATTGCCTTACATGTAATATCTAATATAATCTTTAAAACAATATTATGAAAGAGGTACATTAGAACAGTGGTCCCCAGCCTTTTTGGCACCAGGGACTGGTTTTGTGGAAGACAGTTTTTCCACCGGCAGGGTTGGGGTGGTGGTGGGGTGGGGAAGGGTGATGGTTCAGGTGGTAATGGGGAGCAATAGAGAGTGGCAGATGCAGCTTTGCTCACTGACCCGCTGCTCATCCCTCCTGCTGTCCAGCCTGGTTCCTAACAGGCCAAGGACCGGTATCAGTCTGTGGCCTGGGCCTTGGGGACCCCTGCATTAGAAAATTGAGGAATCTGAGACTTAGAAAGATTAGATAATGTGCCCAGGGCCATATTGGAAGTGCTGGA
Organism: Physeter macrocephalus; assembly: GCF_002837175.3. Classification (NCBI taxonomy): domain Eukaryota; kingdom Metazoa; phylum Chordata; class Mammalia; order Artiodactyla; family Physeteridae; genus Physeter; species Physeter macrocephalus. The sequence goes on from NC_041217.1 coordinate 144,426,927, forward strand.
GCCTGAACTGTAATGCACATCTATTTGTCAGCAAGATCTGTACACTGCAGGACATTATGCGCCCATCCTCTAAAGCTGGTCCTGTTTCCATTACGCTCACTTAATTCAAGCATGGACTCCAAGATTAGGAACACATGTAGTTTGGCAGTATCTATCAAATCTATATATTCAAATTATATTTCATCATAAACTGGTTTGTCAACTAAAAATTATCCATTTTATGTAGACAAATTGGTTTATCAACTAAAAATTAATCTGGCCTGTATCAGATATCTCCTACTCTAATGAAAATACTATTTGAAATCACTTAATTGCTGAAGAACTGATACAGATTTTAACTTGTTGCTTATCATCTTTGTAACATTATTGAAGGATTTTTAAGATATTTCTGAAAACTGCTGTATGAATTATAATCGTAGAAACAGAGCGATTGTAGGAAAAATCAAAGATGAAACAAATTTCTTCTTTTTGATAGGAAATATTTATAGTTTCTTTTGTACATCCTTTTATAGATCATTCTCATCTTGGCTGCTACCGACCCAAGGATTATAAGGTATGTAGTATAAATTGCAGAACAATAATTATCCTGGCTTTCAGATTAGAGCATTAGTAAATTTCTTATATGTATGGTCAGATATTATATTCATTTAGTCAAGAAATTTACAAACAATAATTGTCATATTACGGAATGTCATTATTTTGTCTATGTTGTCAGGTGGTAGGATAAACTTTTCATTGAGTGTCTTGCTACAAATGTTTTGTGACTTTTGATTGTTCATTACTTGTTTTGTATATGTATATGTGTGTGTGTGTGTGTGTGTCTGTGAGAGAGAGACAGAGACAGAGAAAAATTGGTTGCTACTTTTAGTGATACCTCACACAGTAGTATTTCTAAATTTCAGTCATTCGTAGAACAGCCTCATAATTTTTACAATACCTGGATGTAATTTATGCTCTTTTAAAAATTCACCTTGTTTTAATTTATTTCACCAGTGTAAATGAAAAATCAGTATCATATACTTTAAATGGATGATAGCCTTAAAAATACAGCAAAAACAAAACAACGTTGCTAAATTCTGGCTAGAAAACTATTGTTTTCCAAAGGCTCTGAGACATGTTCTCTTTTTCTTAAAGTGAGATAAGCAATGATAGACAGGTATAGGAGACATACCAATAGCTAACTGAAGATTTCTGATTGAAAGAGAATTGAAAAGAAAATATATTTTTTTCTTTTGGGATTCAGTACCTTTTAGTGTATGTCCATGTGCTATATAAAATAATCTTGTGTATCATCTAAATTCATTTTGGGTACCATACTAAGTTATCTGCTATACCACTAGTAGTTCATGTTCTACATTTTGAGAAGCACTGCCCCAGAGTTTTTCTTTTCTGTCCCTAAGTGTAAGCTTCTTAATAAGAAGAGGCATCATAGTTGGGAAAACAAAACAAATCAAAAAACATAGCTTTCCTTATAATACCTTTGTTTATTTACTTGAAAACAATTTATCCCACGTTTACTGGCACTGAACAACATAGCTTTTTGCCATGCTTTGATTGTGATAAAAGAAATATGGAACAGTTAAGTAACAAGCCAAGGCACCATGTGACTAAGGGGCCAGATCTACCAGAGTGTCAGAATCATCGAGGTGGAACTTTATAAAAGTTTATTCCAGGCCTACTAAATTAAAATTGTTGAGACTGTAGACTAGAAATTTTTATTTTAAACAAGTTTCCAGGTGATTCTTATGCAACTCTTTTGCTGTCTATCCAAGGATTGGCATTTGAGAGCTACTAGTATAGACGTGGATATAGCACTTGAATAGAACCATTCCTTGTATAGCGTTTGTATAGGGTCGTGCCCTTGCTTAAGGCTGTCGCTAGAGGAGTGTGGGCCTGGCATAATTCCCCTCGTGCAGACATACCCTATTATGTGGAATTTATTCAAACACATACATGGGTACTGATCTGTGTAATATATATGTGCATGCACGCGCACGCACACACACACGTCAAGAAGCATAATGTTTGTTGTCTTGCATGGGGCCCAGGGAAGCTACCTTAGTTGTAATACCTAAGGGACAAGCCTATCTTCAAGTCATGTTTCACAAGTTTTATTTATTTTCTTCTTTATTTGCATCTTTGTTTTTTTCACTAATCTGTAAGTTTCAGAATGGCAAGGATCTTATTGATCTTGCTTATTGACAATTGCTAGATATTGTCTGATATACAGTGTGGATTCCTAAAATATGTGTGTTGTGTGAGTGGATTATGAAGAGAAAACAAGTAAACCAAATATACAAAAGTATAGAATGGAGAGAAAGGTATAAAGTTTATAGGACACTAATTTTTATCCTAAGGTAACTATAAACCAATTCTACATTGACTGGTCCATTTAAAGGTAGGTGATATATTTAGAATCCTCTTTTCTAAATGAATTCTTTAAAAGAGCTTCACTTCTATTCATCTTTAATATCCACCCACCCTCACCTCTGTATTCTTCACTTTTAGAGTTAGAGTAGAAGTTGATCATTCACACTACCTTTGTAAGGCTGTGTGGGTGGTAAGTGAGCTCTCAGGATTATTTCTGTATTGAAGAGGTAGATTTTCACAGAAATACATATGCAGCATTGAACAGTGCTGTCTTTTCTATGAAAAAAATAAAGGGCTATTTTCTTATAGGCATATAGTAACTGGTAGTGGAACACTATAGGATTTCTACAAGGAGAAGAGTTATGAAACTAGGAGTGCTTGCAAAAATTTTTTAGAAAAGTGGGACTTGGCCTGAGTTCTGTTGAGAAATATATTCTGCAGAGGCAAGGGAAGAGAGAGAAGAATGTCTTAGAAGGAAAACAACATGAAAAAGCCTTGGAGTTTAGAATAAGTACATTGTCCTGGAGGCAGAGGGGAAACTACTGGTCTGGCTTGAGTGGAGGGCATATACTGAGGGATAATGGCTATTTAACATATTTATTTTCTATTTTTCCTACTTCTTCATACCTATTATATCTGCTGCCTCCCTCTTTAAGATTTCTAGTTACTTGGTCATTAGCTGTTCTTTTGGCCAAAGTCACCTTTCTTCACCCTGGATGCATTCTAATCAGCTGTTCTATAAATACAAAGTTCTCAGAAAAAGAATACACCTCTCAACCTGCCTCCCTATATCTTTATTTTTCCCTGTTTCTTTGTCCTTTCATTGCTAGATATTCAAATGAATGACCCAATGCAGCCAAAAATTAATTAATTAATTTTAAAAAAAGCCTGGAAGTGAATTAAGTCACTTCTTATATTCCATTGACAAGAATTAGTCACATCTAGAAGCAAGATGAGGAAGGTGGCTAGCAAATAGAGATCCTAGTTAGGCAGCTGTTTTCCACTGTAGAGGGGTCATAGATTTTAGTAGACCACTGACCATATCTGTCATAGTCTGCCCGCCTGGCCACCAAATATCCATTTTTTTCCCTCACACAGAACATACTTTTGTCCTCTTCCAGGAAAATCTCTTGAAGTTCCATCATTCAAGTTTCACTTGAATCTAGCTTGAAGTTCAGGATCTTTGAGTGTTGGATAAGCCAGATCGAGATAGACTCCCTGTGATCCAGTGACCTGTGAACCAAGACAAGTTACTTCTCCCCTCCCTCACCTTCTCACTCTACCTGAACCTCATTTCTGGTATGTTTTGTTAGAGCAGGGATAGGATAACTGGAAAAAAATGGTGCTCTTATTTGCAAAAGGGAGAAATAGAGAATGAAGAGCAGTTACTAGTCTACAGCAATGATAAATGCTGCTGGGCAAGCTTTGTGAACCTAACAAGCAGGTGCCCCACTGCCCTGATAGTAGAGGAATGTTCTTTCTTAGACCTTACTGTCCATGGGCCCTGACTCTACCCTGAAGTTGGTTTTTCCATGTCCATTTATTATCCCACATGGCAGTGAGTTATCCTCTCTGAAATGGGTTTGGAGGATTTGATCTCTTGGGACTGCATAGTTTTCTAGCCCACTTCCTGCTGTTAAAAGTTTTGGGGCCTGGGCTTCCCTGGTGGCACAGTGGTTGAGAGTCCGCCTGCCGATGCAGGGGACACGGGTTCGTGTCCCGGTCCAGGAGGATCCCACATGCCGCGGAGCGGCTGGGCCTGTGAGGTATGGCCGCTGAGCCAGCATGTCCGGAGCCTGTGCTTCACGGCGGGAGAGGCCACAACAGTGAGAGGCCCGCGTACCATAAAAAAAAAAAAAATTGGGGGGCCTGAGAGCTATTTTATAGACTTAGGCTCTTAAAGGCCAAGTTCTTGATTTCTTAGGCAATATAGACTTAGACAAGTATCAACTTCTCATTTATTTGCTTCCAGTCAGTTTAATGTTTCAGTAAATACACACAAAGTTGTTTTTTTCCCTCTAAATATAATTCTGAAGTCTGATTTATTTCTTTAGTTCTTATGCCTTTTAACGGCACTTACCTTGAGGACCTTTGAAGTAGGCTCAGATGGGAAGCAACCTCCTCAATCTGATTTTTGTCTTAGGATTTCGTTTCTCTGTTTAAAAGTTTTAATGGCCCTTTGTTCAAAGCTCAAAGCCTTTTTCTCTCTTAACCTTCTACATTTTGTGTCCACACACAGTTGGCACTCACTTTTCCTGGCCCTGAGAGGCCCTTGATTGCTAACATCTTTCTATACTATTTCATTTCTGCTCTCAAAACAGTCTCTCCTGAGTTCGTCATTCTTGAAATCCCTTGCTCAGTATAAGTAAAAGCCAACACACACTACATCTCTTGACCTTTACAGCTATTTTCCTAGAGATAATAAGCTTGAAAGTTATGTGGTCTATCTTCCAAGCTGTTGCAGGCCACAGTTTTATTTTGCAACTGCATTATTAGATCTTAAATTTTCAATCCTCAAGTATCTATTCCCTTGCTTCCTGCTCCTGACTTACAGGCCAATGCATATTTAGGTCTATGTTATGACCAGTACAGTAAGATAACTGATTTCTGAATTGTTTGGGGTAATGCTATTTGCTATAGAAATAAACCTGCAAACTTCAGAAGGTTAATATAATAGAAATTTAGTTTTTATTCACATAATAGTTAATTTAGGGTGCCTCTAATCTGCATACTATTTTTCCATGCAGTGACCCCATTCTGTGCCTTTGCCTTACTCTAGAGCTTTGCTGTCCTCTTCACATGGTGGAAAATGAAGGAGAACCTGAAGAGGCATATCTCTTTCTTAAAAACTTTGGCCTGGAATTGACACATAACATTTTACCTACACTCTGTTTGCCAAGAACTAATCAGATGGCCACACCTAGATGCAAGGATTGCTTCTCAGCAGTAATTCTGCTCTGGAGGAGGGAAAGATGAATTGTGATGGAAAGCTAGTCATTTCTTCTGTCACATCTAGAATGCCTTGTCCCTCTCCACTCCCAACTTCTCTCTTACCATTAGGAAAGATTATATGACTGAAACTCTATTATGCTAGAAATAAAAAAATTAGCAAAACTAGAAACTATCTTTGCCTGAATTCATGGATATTTCATGATGATGAGGGAGATAGGTAATAATAAAATCACAAAAATCAATATATACTTGGAACTGTGATAAATATCATGGGGGACATGCATGCTAGCTTGGACTAGTTATATATTAGGAGGATTTGATCTGGTGAAGGAGAATGGAAAAAGGATCTTGAGGATTGGTGATTGCTCTTGAGCTCTGAAAGTGAATAAGAATTTACTTGGTGAAAAGGAGGGAAGGACATGTGCAAGGGAAAAGGGGAAGTAGCATTTATAAAGGTTCAGTTAGGCTAGGCAACTAAAAGACCAGTGTTGCTAGGAGTGAAAGACATGGGTAGGTGCATGATATAAATTGAGGCTGGAGTAGTAGATAGGGATCACATCTTTTTCGCCATGTTACGAATTTTAATAGTTATCCTAGGTACAATGGGAAGCAAATGAAATTATTTTAAACAACAAGATGATACAGTTGGATTTGTACCTTGCAAATATTACTCTTGATTGTAGTATGGACTAGGAAAAGAATGGAGAGTAATATACAAGTTAGTAGGCTATTGAATAGTCAATGTGAGAAATGATGATGGATTGGATTGGGGTGATAGTAATGGAGGTCGATTGCAGTGGAGATATTACACAGATATTTAGGATTAATGTTGACAGAAAAGTAGACTTGACAAATGGAAAAGATATACTATGTTCTCCTAGAGGAAGAGTGTCAATATCATAAAGATATTCTTCTATGTAGGGTAATTCAAAAATTAACAAAATCTCAATAAAAATATCTCCAGGCATTTTTTTTAAATTTCAGGAACTAGGCAAAAATAGGCAGGAAAACTTTGAAAGCAGAGAGCATTGGAAGGGGCTTAGCCATGCAATGTTAAGAATGACTCTTACATTCCTAATTTTCACAACTCAGTGTTTGATGACACCATTTATTGGGATAGGAAACGTGCAAATGCTAGTTTAAAGTTCACAGAACTCTAAATTCTGCTGCAAATTCCTGGTTATCTTGTTTAGATGCTGGCGAGTGTCTGACTGTTCAGCTCAGAAACAGACGAGAGCTTAAAAATCAACCATATGGCACTTGATGTATTCGGAAGGGGATTTAATTTTAAGAAGTCATTGAGCTTTTGTTTCTGGCAGGTCAGATAGGAATGAAAGCAAACAGAAAGAAGGATAGAGATCTGAGGTAATGGAGGAGCATAGGACAGGAAATAAGAAATAGTGGGATAAAAGCCATTTCTCTCAATGGGATGTGAGGGTATCTAAACAAGACATAGTTTTACATTTTCACATTTTAAAAAATTTACCTTGGCCAGCAAATCTTTTACAGAAGCAATTCGTGGACTGAAATATATTTTGGAATTTTTGTTAGGCCAGTTAAGAAGTGCGGACCATTGGATGTATAGGATTTTGCTCCTTTTTATTCTAATGCATCTTTCACATGAACAGTTTTGTTCATATAAAAAACCGTCCAAAGTGGCCACTGTAATTCTAAAATATGCTTAGTGAAATTATACTATTTGGAACAATAAGTGTAAAATTTTAAATTATAGTATAAATATATGTAAGAGGATGGAAACTTTGAATCTAACTTGAAGGGGGCATGGGCCTAACCTGAAACACAGGCATAAGAGTCTGGCAGTGTCGGTCACTGTGTTGCTTGTACACCTTATGTCTTGGGCCCCAACTTATTGGTTGGTTTCTTAAATTGGAGACCTGATAAATCTGTAATTCTAGGAAGATGGAAGGTTTGGTAGTGATTTCTCTCAGAGGCGTTTTCTACCACGGCAAAAAAAAAGGAAGACAAAACTGAGGAAAGTTTTTATGATATTCTGACAAGTGGCCCAGGGCAAAGTTTCTACTAAGGATTTTAAAATGGTATAATGAGAACATCTGAACCTGTCAATCCTTAGGTCTGGCTCCAGGATAGCTCTAGTAGCTAATGCCTGTTACTTCTCTATGAACTTCCTCTTACAGACTCAGAGCAAAAAGTGACAGAGAGAGAGAGACATATTAGTATTGTTAGTAATAAGATAGATTTCCGCCTGGGTTACAAGTTTTCAAATTTGACCAGATAATGACAAGGGCTCTGCATTCCTACAAGACAAAGTAACTCAGCATTTGGGAGCTTTAACAAAAGGAGAGCAGAGTCCAGCTTCAACAGGAAGATTCACTTACAGCACCATTGTAGTTAGAGAGACCCCCAGGAGGGAAGCCCAGGTGTTTCGGAGGAAAAAGCTATTTCTATTTAAGTTGAGCGTCTTAGATGTGGCAACCAGGAGGATCTGTTTGGATATTATTGGACTTCCAGGGTTGTCAACTGCCAACTCACCAAAGAACCACCATGATAACTGAATGATCTGTTGATACCAAGCAAAGCAGAGCTTATGATTATGCAGTAAGGGAGAGCACCACCTTTACAGTCTTCGTAGTATCTCCAAAAGGTTAACGGTAGATATTTATAGGGTTTTGGGGTCTGGGCTCCAGTAGTTTAAGGTAGGGCTTTTAATGAGGGAATCTAATTAGCAGAGTTTGTGATATAAAAGTCTAGGATTAATGAACACAGAGGTTAGAGTCTTAAAGAATGTCTTGGTAAATAAACAGGTATTTGATAGGGAAGGGATTTGTCCTATTTAGTGATGTCTTGTCCTGAGAAGGGGACTGTTTGCCCAGATCAAGAATCTGTTGTTTTGTGAAGGGATCTGATTGATGATTGAGCAGACTGCTGTTCAGGCAAATGATTTATGGGAAGGTCCTGAAGCAAATAATGAAGCTATTTACTGGTTTATAGAGTTATTTTCCTGGCAAGAATTTCCCGGAACTCATGATAAAGTCATGTTGAGGTGGGTGGGCCTCAGTTTTTTGTTCTGTTAGCTAAGCCATGTGAATGTAGGTGGTCTCAGTTCTCACATGTCTTACTAAGGTTATATACACTTTTCCACTAATGTGTTAACACATTGGTAGATTTATTCCGAGAAAACTTATAGTTTTGGTTTCCATTGTAAGTGGTCTTTTATGTAAAATTACATTTTTATGTGTTTTACTGATGTATGGGTCTGCAATACATTTTTGTATAACATTCTTGTCTTAGATATTCTTGAATTTTTTTAATAGAGGAAACCATATCCTCAACAAACAATGAATTTTATTTCTGTCTTTCAAATTATTTATTTGTTTTGACTTACTAGGATTTTCAGTACATTGTTAAATAAAAGCGGTGATCAGGATGTGGCAGAGACATTTATTGCTTATTGGCTATTCATGTCCTCTCCCATATTTTCAAGCCCTCTTGCAGGTGTATGGGGCCTAGTTCCAGCCAATGGACTATACATGTAAATTATGTGGATCCCCTCCAGGGTGCAGCATAGAAGAATTGATATGAACTCTCTCTTGTTATAGTGATAATGAGGTCTCATGTTCTAGATGGTACAAGCTATAAGTTGTTCAGCCTGTCTCATCAGCCCGGGTCCTTGGGCAATTTTGTGAAGTGTGGTTCTCTTGCTAACCTATATTACCATAAAACACAGGGAAAAATGAACTTTTATTATGTTAAGCCACTAATTTTCAAACTTAATTTGCTCTTGCAATGCAGCCTGATATGCTGCAGCATGAACTAATACTGTGTTGTCTTGATCCTGTCTTTGATAAGATCATGTCGAAGGTTTCACACCTATGAATGTTATTTGCAGTAGGTTTTTGTTAGATATCCTTTAGCAAGTTAAGGAAGTTCCCTTTGAAATTCCTTGTTTGCAAAGTATGTATATTTTTAAATTACGAGTAGATGTTGGATGTTATTGAATATTTTTTTCAGCATCTGTTGAGTTGATAATGATTTGTCTATAAGTGAATTAATAGATTTTCTATTGATAACCCATTCTTGTATTCTTTGAATGTACCCAGCTTAATCAAGTTGTATTCTTTTTTTGAACATCACTAAATTTAATTTGTTAATATTTTATTTAAGATATTTTCTCACATATGGTCACTAGTAAGAGTGGTCTCTAATTACCTTTCTTCTACTTTTCTTGAGTGGTTTGGTAGCAATGTTACGATCACATCGTAAAATTAATTGGGGGATATTTTATTTCTTCCTTGGGAACAGTTTTTCGGTTTGTTCCTTGGCTCTTTTTATTGGGTTGTTAGTAAATCAGATTGTTACCGCATCTTCTGTGGAACTTTCCTCATAGGCATCCTGTGAGGCCTGGGCTATGGGAATTTTCCATTTTTTTCTGCTGTGGATCTCTTATAGTTCACTGCCTTGAGACTCCTACCACTTAATAACTTTGACTTTGCTTCAGTTTCCTCTCTTGTAAAGTGTAGGTAATAAAAATACCACATAGGGTCGTTGTGAGGATTAAACAAGTTATTTATATAAGTGCATTGAACAGTGGTCTAAGAAGGGAGGAATTTCCCCCTACCCCCTAAAGATGGACACACTTAGGAATTACTTATCATTTTCATTGCATTATTTTGGAATTTCTTCTAAATTTTTCTTCAGTGTAAAGAAAGTACATCTTCCTTAGACAGTTTAGTTGTCTTCCTTAAACAAACCAGATAGTTGAGCATATGTATTTTTAAATTGGATAAGGTAGGAATGGATCATTCCCTTCAGTAGGATTCAAAAGGAATGTTTTCAGCAAAATTGAGAAACTGATCTCAGTTGCCAATATCTGCTTCTCTCCCTTTTGAATCAGAACTGTGCTTTGTTCTTACTATCCTGAAAATAGTACCTCTACTGCACTTCCTTCCTATAGTCTTCATTCTCAACTACTTCCCAGCAAATTCCATTAGAATTATTTTTATTTATTTCTTAAGTTTTATGTCCCATGACAAAGGAGAAATTTTAAAGCATGGTGTGTAGTACCAGGCACTAAATGGGCTTTCAACAAATATTTGTTGGATAAGTGAATTTCCTGGTTCCTATTTATACTTAGTGGTTCTCTCTTCCATTAATTTGACCTTGAAGTTCCTATAAATATAAAATTTTCATGGGCATAAATATTATTTAACTTATGAACTTATTGTGTAAACAACTTTTCAGGAAACTTATTTCATAAGTATAGTATAACCAAACCATTATGTATCACATATTTGAAAAGTACGTCATTTAATTACATTACATTTATATAATTACAATGAGTTTGGTGTATGAAATTTTCTTTTCTACCTGTAACAATTTCAGATTGGTTTAAAAATATTAGATTTTATCTTGATACATTGCAACATTTGCAATATTGGAATTATTACATTTCTGAGATCTTAGAAATGGCATTTAAAGAACTATTTCCGTAAATGTAAAACAAAAAAAAAAACCTGTTTATTCTGAAATATGAAGGTTGCTGTAAACAGAGGAAATAAATACTGTTGTCTTTCATAACTTGAGCCCTCTGCTTTGTGTTTGTACCAATTTTGTCTCCTTTATTTTCTGTAGCAAACCTGTAAGATAATTTCCCCAGTTTATAGAGAAGGAAATGAAAACTCAGAGTACATGACTTGCTCAGGGTCACATAACAAGCAGGGATTTGAACTCTGTTCTTTGAACACTCTAAGGCAGGGTTCTTGAGGAGTCATCCGAGAAATGTAACTCTTCTGTTATGAGCCAAAGAGATAACATTCCATTTGGTTTTTGGAAGTGAATAAGCAACCTATGGAAAACTCACAAGAGCTACGAAAACGTTTCTTAAGCTGAGTTTTAAGGTTGAAAATTTGAAGTGGATTCTTATCAAAGACTTACCCCCTTATTATACCTTCCATTCCCCATTTAGATAAATAATTTTCCAAAACAAATATTTATTCTAATTCCATGGAAGGAATACATCCCAGCTGTGTCCCCACTGCACAATTACTTATTGTATACCTATTTAGTTCTAATTTCCTTCCTCATTGTTTTATCATTACTTGTTTTTTCATGTCTCTCATTCTGGGTTGTAATATCTTTGAGGTCTCCTGTTATATTTACCTGTGACTACTGTCTCCTACCTTGTTCAGTACTTGATACATAGAAGATGCTTAATAAATGTCAGATAGTATTGAGTAGCAGCGTTCAAGGTTCTCTACAGTGTGCCCCTTTCCACCTCTGTGATATTCTCTCTGATTACTTTCCTACAGAACTAGCCAAGTGACTGTACTCATTGTTTATCTTTCCTTGTGCCTTTTCCTCTACTTGGAATGCCCTATCTCCCCCTTTTCTCTACTTCTGGCCTTGATTCCAATCCACCTCCTCCATGAGACCTCCACCATTTAGACCATTAGAAGTCTATAAATGTCCTTCTGCAATATTGTCGTTAGGATGTATTTGCCACCTAGCATATCTCACTGTCAGTTTTCTTTGTGTTAATACCCTGTCTCATCTGGTTTGTGAGTTCAAATCCCTGTACCTCTCTAGATCTGTGTGTTAGCTAACATGTTGTTCAAGAGATTCTCAGTGAATATTCTGATAAAGAGAAAAAAAGTCAGTTGTAGTCATCTAGAAGAGGCTTTATTTAAAGCGTTGCTGACTAGTTTGTGGAGAAATTTTAGTAAACAAAAAATGAAACGGTCTGCCAGCCAGCATGACTCAAATGGCATTGAAATTAATGAAGAGAAAATAATCTCTCTACTATAAGCCAAGTGGCTCATTTGGATATAATTCTAGAAACAGCATTATAGCACTTTGTTTTCTTTTCTATCAGTCTCTTAATATATACACTTGTATTTGTTGGTCATGGACCTCTTTGATCTCTTTTTGACATTCACTATGTTTTTACTTTGTCTCTGTGAACAGCTAACAATAGAGCACTTTTCAGTTTTTTCCTTTATTCAATCTGAATCACATATTTCTTGGTCAGTTATTTGGGACTGTAACTGAGTCATTTGAATTACATGCTGTTTGGTTCTGGAATGAAAGCTTGATTCTCTCAGCTGACTGCTGGCTCACCATATGTTGCTGTAATTCTGGAAAACAGTGAAAATTGTGGTAGTGTTGAAGTAAGAAGCCGTGTTGAAGTGGTGTCTTAATAATAAAGGACTTATATTTGTTGTATAACTAATTCACACACCTAGGCATTCTGCAAGATACTTTAAATAAATGACGGAAGATCTATAAGGTAGCTGTTATTAACCCTGTTTTACATACAAGGGAAATGAGTCTGAGAAAGATTAAAGGTCAAATTGAGCTTCTTAAAAGGTCAAATATTTCACTGATAGTAACTGCTAGGACATAAGCTCATAAAGGCAGGGACTTCGTTGTGTTCACTGTTGTAATCCCAACATTTAACATGGTGACTGGAAGTTAAATATTCGTTAAATAAATTCAGTTCCTCTCTCTCTCTCTCATCTCTCTTTTTTTTTTTTTTTTGTGGTGTTTGTGTTCTTTTAATTAATGTTGCTAGTTCATAATATCCCCTGTGATGTATCTCATTAGTTCAGGAAAGTTTTTCTTCTATTTTGTCTTTCAATAATTTTTCTACTCTGAGAATTTTTAACTCTTTCACTATATTTTGGGAAACTTCAAAACTATGCACGTTATATTGTCAATTTGATAAAGCCAGTGCCAATTCTACTTTTTCCTATGTCTAATGCCATTTAAATGATATTACAGAGTTATTAATTTATTCAGTTCTTTCATTTGATCTGACAGGTCCCCTAAATTTTCAGTCATCTCAATTTTCTTTTTTTTTAATTGATAGAATTGACATTTTCTTGAATTTATTTAAGATTTCAAGACAGCAGAATTCTAAAATTTATGTTGTCCATAAATAGCTTGCTCTGGAGTGAATAAAGAGATGGACCATACTTGGTGTTGTGGAAATATGAATTATGGATTTTTAGCTTAGGTCTGAGATAATGATGAAATCTGGAATAGCAGAGGTAAGAGCATGGTGGACATAAAAATTTTAAATTTACTGAGTTTTGGTTACATGTGGAAAATCCAAATAGAGCTGCCTAACAGAGAAATGGGTATTCAGATCTGGATTTCCAGAGCTAAGTCTTGGAAAGCTAAGTCTTGTCCAGAGATACGTGTTTCAGAGATTACTGTACACTTGATAATAGAAGCAAAGGAAATCAACCAAAGAGAAGGTACATGAGACAGGGGCAGAAAGTGTGACATTGGAGAACAACCACTGATTTCAGTGATGAGATGAAGGATGAACAATGTCCACTGGACCATGAAAAGAGGTGACTAAGGAAACAGAGGAGGAGAAATTCAGGAGAGAAGACTAAAATAGGACTGACCAGTGACAAATGCTGCAGAGGCCAAGTAGTATGAGAACTGGGAGGAAAGGACAGGATTTATAAAATAAGTTGTGGAAGAGTAGGTTTTGATGAAACATTATAAGTACAGGAAAGGTAGAAAAATAGCAGCAATATGTTTAGTCTGCACCTTCAATGAGTTTTTTTAATGTACAAAAGAAGAGAGATAAAAATGGAAGAGATCAGGCATGAATTGCATTAAAAGCTGGGAGCCAGTTGAAGTGAAGAAGCTGGAAATACAGATAGCATGCTAATAATTAATGGAGGGAAGTTCAAAGGATGTGAAAAAGAATGGGGATAAAGCACAGATGGAGGTAGGTGTTATTCTTGGATTGAAGAAACTTCTGAGATTAGATAGAAGGGAGCATACATGTGTGGACTCAGTAGATTCACAGGAGAGCAGAGGTAGCATCTTAGAAACATCTGTATGAGAGTGTATCAGAGGATTTAGAGAACATTATGGGAAGGATGTATTAATTCCAATGAGGATGCTGGCATTAGAGAATGTCAAAGTAATTTGAGTGTCCATATCATACTGAAAATAATAAATTCATAATAAAACTAACCAATCTATATGGTTAATTTAATTTTTTTTTCTAGAAGCATTTAGTGTCTTGGGTACATTGGCATAGTATTTGCTGGGAATATATGCCAGAGAAGAGATAAGGAAGCTGGGTCAATACAAAAGAGGGTTTGAAGTCTACCCGAATCAGGATCTAGGATGGTTAGGTTTACCAGATAACTGCCATATCTCTGGGGCCTCTAGTGAAAACGCAGCCATGTGTCACCATGTTTTGAGTTACATCAACACTATCATCCAAACACCATTGGGTCAGCAATAGGAACCCAAAGGCAACCAACAAAGGATGGGACTATGAGACGTGCCTGGTATGAAAAGTCTGCCCAAGGGTGATGTTTTCGTGTGTTACAACACAACTAATCCACTTTCTCTGTGATATGTACATGATATAGTAGGGATGTGCATTATAAAACAATACCTGAACTATGGGATAAAAACATAAGATAAAAATGTAACAAAAAGAACATTGGTGGATTGGAAGCATAAAGAAAATAAATGTAAGAAAAAGGACAAGTTAAATTTTAAAATTTTACCTAGCATAGCTTAATTCTAATTTTTTTTTAATGGCAGTTCTTTTTTTTAATTTTTAGAGCAGTTTTATATTTACATGAAAAACACAAAGATAGTACAGAGAGTTCTCATATACTCCATGCCAGTTTCTCATATTATCATCTTATTTAGTATGGTACATTTGTTAAAATTAATGGATCAATATAGATATATTATTATTAACTAAAGTCCTTAATTTACTCAAATTTCCTTGGTATTTACCTAATGTCTTTTTTTTTAACATCTTTATTGGAGTATAATTGCTTTACAATGTTGTGTTAGTTTCTGCTGTATAACAAAGTGAATCAGCTATACATATACATATATCCCCATATCTCCTCCCTCTTGAGTCTCCCTCCCACCCCTCTAGGTGGTCACAAAACACCGAGCTGATCTCCCTGTGCTATGCAGCTGCTTCCCACTAGCTAGCTATTTTACATTTGGTAGTGTATATATGTCCATGCCACTCTCTCACTTTGTCCCAGCTTACCCTTCCCCCTCCCCATATCCTCAAGTCCATTCTATAGTAGGTCTGCATTCTTTATTCCCGTCTTGCCCCTAGGTTCTTCATGACCATTTCTTTTTGTTTTTGTTTTTTAGATTCCATATATATGTGTTAGCATACGGTATTTGTTTTTCTCTTTCTGACTTACTTCACTCTGTATGACAGACTCTAGGTCCATCCACCTCACTACAAATAACTCAATTTCGTTTCTTTTTATGGCTGAGTAATATTCCATTGTATATATGTGCCACATCTTCTTTA
>NC_041217.1:144443206-144460546 GCF_002837175.3 Physeter macrocephalus
TGAGCTGCTTGTATATTTTGGAGATTAATCCTTTATCAGTTGTTTCATTTACAAATATTTTTTCCCATTCTGAGGGTTGTCTTTTTGTCTTATTTATGGTTTCCCTTGCTGTTCAAAAGCTTTTAAGTTTCATTAGGTCCCGTTTGTTTATTTTTGTTTTCATTTCCATTTCTCTAGGAGGTGGGTCAAAAAGGATCTTGCTGTGATTTATGTCATAGAGGGTTCTGCCTATGTTTTCCTCTAAGAGTTTGATAGTGTCTGGCCTTACATTTAGGTCTCTCTCATTCTCTCTTGAACTGAACTCCAGATTATCACTCCCATCATTCCACCAAAGCTACTCTTTTTTTAAAACTATTTTTATTTATTTTTGGCTGTGTTGGGTCTTTGTTGCTGCACACGGGCTTTCTCTAGCTGTGGCAAGCGGGGGCAACTCTTTGCTGTGGTGCATGGGCTTCTCATTGTGGTGGCTTCTCTTGTTGCAGACCATGGGCTCTAGGCGCATGGGCTTTGGTAATTGTGACACATGGGCTCAGTAGTTGTGGCTCACATGCTCCGTAGTTGTGGCACATGGGCTTAGTTGCTCCGCGGCATGTGGGCTCTTCCTGGACCAGGGCTCAAACCTGTGTCCCCTGCATGGGCAGGTGGACTCTTAACCACTGCACCACCAGAGAAGCCCCCACCAAAGCTACTCTTATTAATATAAATCCAGAAGTTCATTCCTAGCCTTTTCTGCCTTGACCTGTCAGCAGTACTTGACTGAGCTAGTTACTCCTCTTCCTTGAAATACATTATTTAATTGACTTCCAGAATAACACATTCTCCTTCTTCTTCCACTTCTTCCCTGGCCATTCCTCAGTTTGTTTCCTTCTCATCTTCCCAGCCTCTAAACAATGGAGTCTTCCCAGGGCTCAGTTTTCAGGTGTTTCCTATTTATGCTCACTTCCTTGGTTATATCATCTGTGCCATACTTTTAAATGCCATTTAGACTCTGGAAATTACCAGCTTGTACGTTTATCCTGGACTCTTCTCCTGAACCTCTGTTCTAATAGTTTGGATGATTAATAGATGTGTGAAGCTCAACATGTCCAAAACCAGACTCCTAATATCTTACTCTTCCACCTGTCCAGTTGGAAGGGTATAGCTAATTCATACAAAGTCAACTATTCCAGTTGATTTCACCAGAAAACTTTGATGTTATCATTGATAGTCAGTCTGTGAAAATCCTGTTGACTTTATCTTCCAGATGACTTCTGAATCTGATCACTTTTTGCCTCCACTGCTATCACTCAGAATCAAGCCAGCGTTCTTTCCATACTTTGTTGTAATTGTTTCTTAACTGATTTCCTTGCCTCTGCCCTTGGGCCCACTATAGACTGTTCTCAACACAGTAGCCAAGGAGATCTTATTTACAAAAAAAAAAAGAGCTTATTTTTCCTCTGTTTAGAATAGAAGGCTAAATCCTTAAAATTTACCTTTTTTACTTTATTTCCTACTATTCTGTCTATCCCTGTTGGCTTCCTTGCTATTTCTAACTAGCAGGCATGCACCCTACCCCATCCACAGGATCTTTGTGTTTATTTTTCTCTCTTTCTGGAATGTTCTTCTCACAAATGTCCCCCTGACTTAGGTCTTATTGTCTTCACTAGGGTCTTCAGGCCTTTACTCCCTAGATCTTTACTAGGACAGTCTTCTCTGTGAGGTCCCCATTGACTACTCTATTTAAAAGTACAGCTCCTGCCCTACATACACCTGCCACTCCACCCAGTAGCACTTTTTATCTCCTTTATTTTCTTCCCATGGTATTTACCATCCTTCGATATACTGTATACTTTACATTTTTATTTTGGGCGGGCAGGTGTGTGTGTGTGTGTGTGTTTTTTTTAAACCTCTTTATTGGAGTGTAATTGCTTTACAATGGTGTGTTAGTTTCTGCTTTATAACAAAGTGAATCAGCTATACATATACATATATCCCCATATCTCCTCCCTCTTGAGTCTCCCACCCACCCTCCCTATCCCACCCCTCTAGGTGGTCACAAAACACCAAGCTAATCTCCCTGTGCTATGCAGCTGCTTCCCACTAACTACCCATTTGGGGACGAAGTGAGAGAGTGGCATGGACTTATATATACTACCCAGTTGTCTTTCTAACAAGATCCAGGTGATGCAGACATTGCCAGTCTGCAGTGAGCAGGGAGGCTCTGAGCCAGTGTCTCTCAAAAGGATGTGCAACTACCCTCTTACATCAGTCACCAGCGAGCCTATTAAAAATGTAGATGGGAACTCAGTGATGACAAAAAAGTCACATTGAGAATGAGAATGACTGGACCGAGTGGGATGAAGGAACACATCTGCCTACAGACTTACAGACAATACAGATAAAGGTTGCACAGTGGGTTACCAAGTGCCCAACTCTGTACCCCAGAAGGACCATCTCAGGGCCTTGAACTCAACTCTCTTGCATTTACACCAAAAGTGGAATTCTCTCTCAAGTCCATTCTCTATGTCTGCGTTTTTATTGCTGTCCTGCCCCTAGGTTCTTCAGAACCATTTTTTATTTATTTTATTTTTTCTAGATTCCATATATATGTGTTAGCATACGGTATATTTTTTTCTCTTTCTGACTTACTTCACTCTGTATGACAGACTCGAGGTGTGTGTTTTTAAATCTCTCTCTCCTTACTAGAATGTAAATTTTACTAGAATATAAATTCTACAAGGGTAGGAATTTATTCATTTATCTACCCTGATTTATTATGAAGCAATGAATGAGTATGAGGACTAGAATTCTGTTTTGTTTGGCCTCATAGATAAACTAGACTATCATTAGTTCATGTGTATTTGTCCTTTGTTTTATATATACATCCCTACCTTTACCCTATTCCTACTCAAAAGCCATTGGAATTGATAAAGTTCTGTAGATTTTGGACATGTGGAATGAATAATCAGATGTATTTAATGTCTAGTCATACAGTGATAGTAATGATTGTTACATTCTGAAATTTACCTTCAAATATAGCTGCGGCATTATATTTGATTTTTTTTACTTTTACAAAGGGTGTGTGTGTGTGTGTGTGTGTGTGTGTGTGTGTGTGTGTGTGTGTATATGTATATATATAAAAAATTTTTAAACAGGTCATCAGAACACCTCATGGGAGAGACTTCGATGACTCTTTGGAAAGATGTGATGACTATTTGAGCTCAAGGTCATGTAGCAAGTCCCAGCATTCATCCAGGACCTTACTCGTTCAGTCGGCACCCTCTACAATGCCGAAGCATTCTCCAAGCCCTGTGTTAAATCGTGCTTCTCTCAGGGAAAGGTAATGCTTGGTCTCTATTTCTGTACTAAATTTTTGAATAATCATCATTAGAAAAGAGCAGGCAGTAATTATGTATGTGATGTGATTATTCGTAAAGGGATAATCTGATTTTAAGAGACTTACTTTAAATTGTTTTTGTTTAGA
Source organism: Physeter macrocephalus (assembly GCF_002837175.3). Taxonomy (NCBI): domain Eukaryota; kingdom Metazoa; phylum Chordata; class Mammalia; order Artiodactyla; family Physeteridae; genus Physeter; species Physeter macrocephalus. Next base: position 144,446,670 of record NC_041217.1, read on the forward strand.
ACATATCGCATATTATACAATGTTAGATACTCCTCCCCAGCCCAGTTCTCTCAAAGTGAGTTTATTAACTATTAGTGAGTTTATTAATTAGGGTCACTTTAACCCTAATTAAATTTTGTAGTTCCCTAAGTGAAAAATAGAGTATGTGATAGTTTGTTTTTAGTAGATTCATAGAGATTTAATATTATAGTCATGGCTTATGTATAAAAATAGCATGGGTTATATTTTCCTTTTAGTGATAATGATGATACTATATATTATAGGTACATGGCACCTATTTTCCTCAAATTACCTACCCCCAACTTGCCAAGAGAATCTTAATCGTCTGTCTTAACCTTATGTAAAGCTTCTAGTTCTCCCTCTAAAAATGCTTTGGCAAACAAAGTTAGACACTTGTTATAATTTGAATGTGAAAGAAATAATTCCTCTTCATCTGTTTTTGTTGTTGTTGAATCCAAATTGGAAATTCCTTGCCTCCCTCATGGTAACATAGAAAACAAGAGTTGTCATAAATTAAAAAAACAAAACCAAAAACCCAATCCTGGGTATTTAAGAAATTTTATAGAAATTTGAAAAACTAAGAGATATGCCTTCAACACATAGAAATAAAACCTATGTTTACAAATGGTATCAAAAAGCTAAAGTAGCACACCAAATTCCTACAGCATACTTAGGGCTATCAGGCATAAATAAGAAAGTTTAAATTAGCTATAGAGAATCTATCAAAAGTTCATCTCAAAACTGATGATTCAAACAAGAGTATATCAGTTTGGAAACTGTATTAAAAGATCTCTGTCTTGAACAGATAGATTTATCTGTTTCCTCATTAGCCCTGTAAGTATTCGAAATGGGTATATGAAGGTATGCTGGACACCCTCCTCCTGAGATAGGGAATTTTGATGAATGTTGCTTCAAGTGTATTAGAATTATGCCTATGGAGATCAAGTTCAGATAGATAGGTAGGTAGGTAGATAGATACATAGATAGATAGATACATAGATAGATACATCTGTATATTTACATAGGGAGATATATGTCTGTGTATCTATAGGCTTTAAAAGTTCAAGGGAAGCTCTTGAAGAGAGGTTTTTCTACTGAAGTCTGGTAACTTGCATCTCAGTTATCAGGGACTTTCTTTGATTTCCATGTCTGCTCAGATGTTCAGATATTCAGTTGGTGCTACACTCTTTTTCCCTACTTTTAGAATTAAGCACTTGTGGTTTTCTTGATTAGGTTCTTTGCCATATATGTAGGTTTTCAAGAATTTTTTTTACCTGTATCTCCTTGGGTATGTTTTTATAACTATTGATTTATTTTTCTACCTTTTTGCATATTTTGCAGAACTCTCCAGTTGTCTACTACTATAGTAAAATATCAATTTTAGTCTTATGTTATTTTATCCTTGTATATAATTGTCCCAGCTTTTGAAGCCAGGTTGATAAATTCTTCACTGAGGCTATTTTCAAAAATTATTTATTGAGGGTAGCTAAAGTCAACTGTCCCATTTTCATATTTCAATGCAAGGGATGGTTTAGAGTAAGTAGCAGCATTTACACATTTATTTTGATGTTGGATAGTAGATATAGATAAATAAGTTCTTTGCCAGAAGGATATCAGTGATTCAAATATTAAACATTACATATTTTACTTATGACTTGAGGAAATTTGAGGTACTTTTAAAATAAAAGAATATAATGGCAATTTAGTTTGAATACATCTAAATAAGTTAATAAAATTTTATTGGGGTATTTTCTAGGGTAAATAAACTTTTTTACTTTCACTAATGTAGAACACCTCTACTTTGAGTGTATTTTCTAAAAAAGATCTAGATCTAGTTTATAGAAGAAAGTAAAATATGTCAAACAATATGTCTTTAAGACATTACTAGGAACAAAAACATTTTGTTCTTTTTAGCACACCCAGTACCACATCTTTAAATATAAGACATTCTCTGATCTGGCTTTTAGGTCACCGAGAAATATACTATGTTTATATAATCCATTGGGATCAATAAACAATTTAAACTGATGTAAATGTAGATTTTCTGTCCCAGGCAAAATTGGGAATATGACAGAACATACAGCTCTAGTTTATCTGGGTAAATATTCATTAAAATTAAATAAGTTTTCCTCTAAGATTGCTGTAAAAAGCTGACTCCTTAATCATGTATGTGAATAAACAGACTTTTGAAAACTTTTATCAGTGACTCTAAGCAAATGAATTTATTTATAGTGAAAGTCCTTTTTGCTTTAAGCCTATTTAAAGAATATCTCCAATAGGGTTAGCACACCATACAAGGTTTTCAATTTTGATTATAGGTGTTACATTGCAGAAGCTGTTTTCTCCTTAAAGTATGAATATTAATATTATGACATAATTTATATTAGCTTGTAGAGTTATTACTAAAATCAGACTAAGAAATAATAGCAAATCTAATTTAAAAGGAGCTGATATTCTTTTTAATCATGCTAAAGGTTTTACTCTTTGTAAATGGAGTTAGATTGCTAGGTAATCAATTCTTATACCACAGCACAGACTAGTGGATCCTCTCATAGTATCATTGAAGAGATCCTCTTGGAGCTGCATATTTGGGTCTCTGATTTTCAAGATGTGTTACATATGTAACAAATAGCAAGGTCTGCCAATATATTTCCATAAATGCAGCAACACTTCCTGTTACAAATGCAGGAGATTAAAATTTATATATAGTTGATCATCCATTACTGATTGCATTCTTTAAAACAGATTATGTAAATCATTTATCCTGCTTAACAGTTTATACTTTGTGTAAACACATAAAATTATAACTTTGTAAGAACAAACTGGGAGATAGAAAGTTTTAAGCAACCTATTAACATTTTAGTACTCATTCCTTTATAAAGGAATTATCAAGAATATGGCATGTAGATGCATTATAATCAGATGGATTTGGAAATTTTCATTATTACTTGTATAAAACAAATAAAGTAACTTAATTATACAAGTGCCAGTTTTGAGTTTGGGAAGGGCATGAGAAAGAAGAAGAGTTGCTTTTCTTCTTTGACATGTTTAATTCCAAGACTGGAAAATAAGAACTAATTTTAAAGGCACTATAGGTGGAGTTATTGCTCTAATATAAAAATTTATATCTTTATTTAAAGATAAACCTCTAAAGAATTATGTATGGAAATTGTTAAAATGGTCAGATATATAGAAATGCTCTCCCCAAAGCATGTCAAACTTTATTATTAAGACTGTTCATTGAACATATTGTGAGGACTTAATACTAGAGTTGAGAATTAGTACCTGATTTTATATCTGCCTCTCATCCTCGGTCAAAGAAAGAAAATATGTTATTTTAATCTTTTTATGTTATCACATAGAGATAAGAAAAAATAACTTTCTGTGTCTGGCATTTGGAAAGATTTACTTTTCTCTCCCTCTGGCTACAAGTCACCTTTGTTTTTTATGCCTACAGATTCCATTCTGATTGGTGTTCACCTTCAAACTGTGATGAGATCCATGACCGGGTAAAGAATGTCTTGAAATCACATCAGGCTCATCAGAGACATTTATATGTTAGTTTCTAAATTTTTCTTTTGAAGGCTTTTTATAATTAGGCATGAAAACCACCCAAGATGCTTAAAGCTCACAAAGTTTAATCACTGGGAAGGAATAGAAAAGATACAACCTCCATTTAATGCAAGTCAGTGGTTTTGCTAAAGGCAATGTATCTAACTTCCTTCTTGACCTGAGTCATTATGCAAAATGTTTGACACAGATCATGTGAACTATAAAAAATGTTAGTGATAACTATCTCATAAAGAGTCAGTAAGTAGTGACTTTATGATAATTTTTTCACAGCCTTCAAAATATGGGAACCCTTGTTTTATGGCCCAGAATAAAACAATTCCATTTCCTGCAAACAGATTTGATTAAATGGTAGAATGAGAGATGGGATGAGACATATGTATTTTGGAGAAGTTTCCCAGCTGATTTTTATGTTAATTAAAACTTAAAAGAGGAAAAGAAGAAGTCAGGTTTATCAGATTTAATATTAGAGAAGTATGAGAAGTATTAGATCAGTATGAGAATACTTTCTGACATAAGGCAAATAAACATATATATGAACAACAGCTGGGAAATAATTACAGTATATTATTCTTTTTGTGTTTGATTTCTTGTTTCAGTCACTAATTTAAAAACAGTTGTTTATCATGAGTCATGTTGGACACCAAGCTTAGTCCTGGGGATATAACTGGATTATGTGACATTGACATCAGTTTGTACTGTTGAAAGTTTCTGTATGCATATTGATTTTAAATTAAATTTCTTTTCAAAGTGTAATATAGATAGTCCCAGTGACTGTCACTCCCAGGGTTAACATTATCCTAACTTCTAATAGCAGGATTAGTATTGCATATTTTTGATCTTTACACAAATGACATCCAACCATGTATTTTCCCTTTTTTTCTTAGTTATTTCATTATTTCATTTTGTTTTTTCAATTCAGACATTTTTGCAATACAGACATCTTGTTATATAGTTCTGCACTCTTGCTGCTGCATGGTATTTCATTGTGTGAAAATACTGCCATTGATTTATGCATTCCTTTATTTATGGACATTTGGGTTGTTTCTGGTTTGAGCTATTTTAGAACTGCTATGCACAGCTTATGTATCCTTGGGTAACATTGTATACATTTTATTTGGGTATGTCCCTACCAGTGGAATTGCTCATATAGTGTGTAAACATTAAGCTTTACTAGATACCGCCAAAGACTTTTCCAAGTGATTTTAACAGTTTACACTCCCACTACCAGTGTGTGTGAGTTCAGTTTGTCCTCACTACTACTGATAGGTTGTGTGTGTGTGTGTGTGTGTGTGTGTATTTTAATTTTGGCATTTTGATAGTGAGAAGTAGTTTTATCACATAATGGTTTAAATTTGCTGTTTCCTGATGACTAGTACATATGTTTATTGGCTATTTGGATATCCTCTTTTGTGAGTACTTGTTCAAGTTATTTGCCCATTTTTGTACTGAGTTGTCTCTTGTTTTGTTTTGTTAAAATTCCATATTGATTTTTGATATGTCAGATATATGTTTTACAATTTTCTTTTTCCACTCTGTGCCTTGCCTTTTCATTCTCTTAATGGTATCTTTTGATGAAAAGAAGTTCTTAAGTACAATGAATCAATTTTATCTTTTTTTATTAGCATTTTTACAATTTTTGTCCTGTCAACAGAAATAATAAACAATCCAAAATAGGAATAGAAAAGAGTTTTATTGGAGCCAGACTGAGGACTAGAGCCGAGGACACTTGAATTGTGAAGGAGAAGCACTTGAATTGTGTTCTGCCAGACTACAAAGTGGAGAAGGCTTATATCAGCAAAAACCGCAGTTACAGTTAGATAGATGAGTTAAGTAAGGATTGGTTAGGGTCCGAAATGGCTGTATAGTCACAGGGGAAGACCTTGAGACCTTAACGTTGCAGCTGGCTGCTGCTGCAGTGTTGTTTTGAGAACTGCTGGTGGTATCCTTGAGTTTGATACAGTTCAGAAAATTTCAAGGTCTTAGTGATGCAGGAACGTGTCTGAAACCACATCCACAGTGACCACCTGGCTCCATTTTGGATGCCTGAACCGCAGTTTCATATCTTGTCAGAACAAAGAACAAACATCAGACATGACAGGGGTACAGTCCTTCAAAGTTTCCAAAGAGACTGATTAGCACATACACAGCGAGTCAGCATGACCACAGTGTCTGAGAAGGGAACCGCATCTTCGAAGGAGTACTAGCATTAGTGTCATAGAAAGGGCCCACATTTATCCCTATCTTCCAAGTAGACATTCTAAGCAGTCTAGTAAGTGCAAAGTGCATTTTTGTTGTTTGTTGTTGTTGTTGTTTTTAGTTAAAGCAGTTGTACAATGTACATTTGACAGACCATAAGACTGCTGGCTCTAGGTAGCATAAAGTTCAAGCCAAATGATGTACAAGCCAGAATGATTCCCCGTACCGCAATATGTGAAAATTTCTTCCATCAGTCTAGTTCAAGATTCTATCATATGTTTTCTTCTAAAGGCTTTTTGTTGGAATTATTTTTTTCTGTATAGTGGTAGGTAGGTGTCAAATTTCATGAAAGTTTCAAGTTTTATGATTGTGAATATGTCTGTTTGTCTTTCCAGTTCTGTTAATTTTATTTTATGTATTTTGAAGGCACATTGTTAGTTGGATACAGATTTCAGACTACGATACAAACCTCTTATGTAAAGGTTCCCTTTTTGTTTCTAGTAATATTTCTTGTTTCACAGTATGTTTTGTCTACTAGTTACATAGTTATAGCAGATTTCTTTTCCCTAGTATATGCATGGTGTATATTTTTCCATCCTTTGCTTTTTATCAATATATTTAAAGTACATATCTTGTGAATAGCACCTGAGATTTTTTTCCAATAATGAAAATCTAGAATTTTTATGTAGATTGATGCAGCTTTTATTTGGATTAGTAACTTTTTAATTATCTATTTCCTTTTTATTAACCTGTTATTCATTTTTTTACTATTCTGTTATTCATTTCCCTAGAGATTTCAACTTGCACATATAACAAATTATTTCTTTGTTGACCTCCCCAGTAATGTTGGGACCTAAAAACATTTAACTCTTTTTTTAACCCATCTCTTCTTTTGAACATCTATTATCATGAATTTTGATTCTACATATATAAAACACAAAACAAATTAATTTTGTATGCATAGTAATGTTTATTTGTTTTAATCATATATTTACCCTTTCTATTATTCTTCACCCTTTCCTGCAATTCCATATTCCTATTTGGATTTTTGAGTCATTTTCCTCCTGCCCAAAAAACTCCCTTTAGTACTTTCTTTCATGTTATTATCCTGGCTTTGAATTCCAGTTTTGTTTGTTTGAAAACATCATGGTTTTACTTCTGTGTAGGGTGGTTTTACTATATATAAAGTTATAAAGTTCTAGGTTGGTGGTTATTTCCTTTGGCACTTTTTTTTTTTTTTTGGCCACACCGCATGGCTTATGGGATCTTAGTTTTCTGACCAGGGATTGAACCTGTGCCCTCAGCAGTGAAAGCAGTGAAAGTGAGTCCTAACCACTGCACCGCCAGGGAATTCCCTCCTTGGGCACTTTAAAAAAGCCATTCATTTGTGTCAGTTGAAAAGTCAGTACCTTTGCAGTAATGTGGGGTTTCCCCGCTCTGTTGCAATTAAGATTTGCTCTTCAACTTTGTGTTTAGTAATCGTACTGTGATATACATGGATGTAATTTTCTTGGATCAATTCTATGTTAAGTTTGCAGAGCTTCTTAAATTTTTAAGTTGATATCTTTCATCAGTTTTGGAAAACCCATTCATTCTTTCTTTAAACATTGCTTCTGCCCCAATATCTATTTACTGTCCCTCTGGAATTTCCAATTACATTTATATAAGGTCTTTAGACTGTATATCATATGTATCTTATGCTTTTTTTTTTTTTTTTTTTGCGGTACGCGGACCTCTCACTGTTGTGGCCTCTCCCGTTGTGGAGCACAGGCTCCAGACACGCAGGCTCAGTGGCCATGGCTCACGGGCCTAGCTGCTCCGTGGCATGTGGGATCTTCCCAGACCAGGGCACGAACCCGTGTCCCCTAAATCAGCAGGCAGACTCTCAACCACTGCACCACCAGGGAAGCCCTCTTATGCTTATTTTGATGTTTTTAATTCTTTTTTTCTCTCTCTTTCTAGTTTAGATACTTTCTTTTGAAATGTCCTCTAGTTTGCTAATCCTGTCTTCTGCTCTGTTTACATTGCTGTTAAAACTATTTGAAACTTCTTGAAAGCCATAACTTTCAAGAACATCTTGAAAGACATAAACTACCAAGGCTAACTCAAAAAGAAATAGATAATTGCAATGGTTGTATATCTATTAAAGAAATTTAATTTAAAGTTAGGAATCTTCCATAAAAGAAAACCCTAAGCCCAGAGGCTTTCTCTAGTGAATTCTACCAAACCTTTAAGGAAAACATAATGCCAGTTTTACACATTCTTGAAAATAGAAGAAAGAATACTCCCCAGGTCATCTTATGATATCAACATTTCTTCTGATGCCAAAACCAGACAATGACATTACAAGAAAAGAAAACTACAGACCAAAATCCTTCATGAACGTATATGTAAAAATCCCTAACAACATATTAGCAAATTAGAACCAGCAGTATATAAAAATGAAAATACGTCATAATCATGTGGGCTTATTCCAGAAACGCAATGTAAATTCATCCTATTAACAGATTAAATGCATATTTGTTCTCAGTGTCATTTCAATAGGCAGAAAAATTATCCAACAAAATTCAACTCTATTCATGATAAACACTCTTAGTAAAGTTGAGGTAGAAGGATACTTCCTTAACCTAATAAAGACCATCTTTGAAAAACCTACAGCTAACATTATACTTAATGGTGAAAGACTGAATACTTTCCCCCTAAGCTCAGAAGCAAGGCAAGCATGCCCTCTCTCACCATTCCTTTAACATCATACTGGGAGTCTTAGATAATGCAGACAGGCAAGAAAAATAAATAAAAGGCATAAAAGTTAGAAGGGAAGAAACAAAACTGTATTTGCAAAGGATTTGGTTATCTATGTAGAAAATTCCAAACAACCTAAAAGCTCCTAATAAGTGAGTTTAGCAATGCCACAAAATACAAAGAAAGTAATATTTCCTATATACCAGCAATGAACAATTGGAATTTTAATGTAGAAAACCCATACAGTTTACAATAGCACCAGAAATTGAAGTGCTTAGGTATAATTCTAACAGAATTATACCTAATGCAGGATCTGCATTCTGAGAACTACAAAACACCATTGAAAGAAATCAGAGAAGATAGAACTAAACAGAGATATACCATATTCATGGATTGGAGGACTCCAAATTAAGATGTCAATATTCCCCAGTTTGAACTCTAGATTCAATGAAATCATAAAACTCCATCAAGCTTTTAAATAGATATTGACAAACTGATTCTAGGATGTATAGAAAAGCACAGGAACTTGAAAAAAACAAAACAGTTCTGAAAAGAACAAAGTTGGAGGACCCACTACCTAATTTTAAGACTTACTGTAAAGCATAGCAATGAAGACTGTGGTATTGACTAAATTATACACAGAGATATCAAGGAATAGGAGAGATACTCTGGAAATAGACCCACACAAATACTGATTTTTGACAAAAGTACAAAGACAATTAAATGGAGTCTTTGCATTTGTTGTCTTTTAACACATGGTTGTCAATAAATGAAAAAAAAAAAAAAAACTCCTTGACACATAATTCAAAATATATCCTAGACCTAAAACATAGTAGAAAATCCATTTAATTTATATTTAGCAATGACTTTAGATATGACACCAAACACATGATCCATAAAGGAAAAGCAAAATTACTGATAAATTAAACTTCATTGAAATTAAAAACTTTTGCTCTGTGAAAGACACTGTTAAGAGAATAGAAAGACGAGCCCTTGTCTGAATGAAAATATTTGCAAATCACATATATAATTAAGGACTTATATCCATAATTAAAATATATAAAAACAACTCTTCAGACTCAACAATAAGAAAATAAATAACCCAATTAAAAATGGGCACATGGGGCTTCCCTGGTGGTGCAGTGGTTGAGAGTCCGTCTTCTGATGCAGGGGACACGGATTCGTGCCCCGGTCTGGGAAGATCCCACATGCTGTGGAGCAGCTAGGCCGGTGAGCCATGGCCGCTGAGCCTGCGCGTCTGGAGCCTGTGCTCTGCAACGGGAGAGGCCACAACAGTGAGAGGCCCGCGTACTGCAAAAAAAAAAAAAAAAAAAAAATGGGCACATGATCTGAACAGACATTTTTATCCAATTAATATATGAAAAGATGCTCAATAGTCGTTACAGAAATGCAAATTAAAACTACCTGAGATGTCACTACATGCATATTAGAATTTGTTAAACAAAAACATCCCCCCACCCCAGCGCCACAAAGAAACCCTGCAAAACTTGCAGTAGCAAATGCTGTCTGTCAAGGATATGGAACAACAGGAATTCTCATTCAATGCTGGTGGCAATGCTCAGAGGTACAGCCACTTTTGAGGACAGTTTGAAGGTAGTTTTGTATAAGTTTAAACATACACTTACATGACCCAGCAATCCTTTTCTTAGCTGTTTACCCAAGTGAATTGAAAGCATATCTTCACACAGAAACCTGTACATGAATGTTTATCGAAACTTTATTCATCATTACCAAAAACTAGAAGCAAACAAGATGCACTTTAATTGTGAATGGTGAACAAACTATGGTATAGCCATTCAATCGAATATAATTCAGCAATAAAAAAGAATGAGCTCTTAATGTATGCTACAACATGATGAATCTTAAATTGAGTTTGCTAAATGAAAGAAGTCAGAACCCCAAAGCTACACATTTTATGATTTTATTTATATGACATTGTTAAAATAGCAAAAGTTAGGAGATGCAGAAGCTGTCAACTACAAAGAAACCAGCCTCACAGGAGAATTTTTAGGGTACAGGAACTGCCTGATATACTGGTGTGACTGATATATAATTTTATGCATTTGTCAAAACTCCTAGAAAAATGTACATTAGAAAGAGTTAAATTTATTGTATTAAAAATTAAAAGTGTTATGTTGGGTCTTCTGAAGATTTAATGTAGATTATAATAAGCTAGCAGTATTAAAAATACAAGACTTATCTTTAAATTAGCTTATCTAAATTACATTGGAATATGGTATTTTGGCTGGATACTGTAACACTAAAGCCAAAAAGAACTACATGATCACTATATTCTTGTTTAGGGATCACCAAACTTTTTGTGGAAGGAGCCAGATAGTAAATATTTTGTGTGTCTGTGTGCCATAGGGTCCCTGTCACAACTACTCAGCTCTGTTGATATGGCACGAAAGCAGTCATAGACAGCACATAAACAAATGAGCATGACTGTGTTTCAATAAAGCTTTATCCATGTGCACTAAAATGTGAATTTCATGTAATTTTCATGAAATATTCTGTTTTTTCCCCCCAGTCATTTAAAAATGTAAAAATTACTCTCAGCTATCAGCCATACCAAAACAGGCAAAGGGCCAGAATTGCCCTGGGAGCTGTTTGCCAACCCCTGCTCGAGTAGGTAAATGTGTTTCACACAGGGATATGCATTAACAATTCTGAAAATACATGTATATGAGAGTTGGATAAATAAGTAAATAAATTGTGGATAAAACAACCAGGTTTCTTATTGTCAGAAAAAAGAAGTTATAAAGAAACAAGATGGGAAAAAGCTAGAATGAACCCTGGGAAGTTGGATTAGCGTCTGAGATGACAGTTTTAATTCATGTTTATGTTAATATATACAGATAGATTAATTCAGAGATATAGATATATAAATATATGTGGGTTAGTATACACACATATTTCCTGTCTTTGCCCTCTGAAAGGAGCTAGAAGGAGTGACAACCCAATAGCAACAAGGACACCCAGCTCCCAGATCTAATACCTATCACGTATTTCTAAATACCTATTTTCTATGAAAGTTACCAGGGCTTTTTTCTTGGAGCAATAGCTAATTCTCGGGGTGGAGCAGGGAAAACAGAAGATTAACATAGAACATCTTGTAGTGTGGAAAGTGAGGAATTGTTCACAAAAGGTGAGGGGAATAGAGGCATATCAAAATAGAGACATAGATGTAGAGAACAAACGTATGGACACCAAGAGGGGAAAGCGGGGGTGTGTATGTGTGATGAATTGGGAGATTGGGATTGGCATCTATACACTAATGTATAAAATAGATAACTAATAAGAACCTGCTGTATAAAAAATAAATAAAAATCCAAAAATAAAGGACACAGGAGCAACCTGAATGAGCCCCAGTGGCCATTTCTGGAATAATTTGAGCAACGAAATAAATAGCATTAGTATCAATTATAATCCAAGCAATAAAATAAATATCCATTAGTCCATGCTGATGTAAGCGAAACAATGAATGACTAATGGTGAGAATGGACCAATCTTCCTTACAGAAGAATCCTAAATAATAATTGTTGATATTGCCCACTCCAGGAGATAGAGCTTTTCCTCTTGAGTGTGGGCTGGACTTGATTTATATCTAAGAATAGACCATGGAAAAAAGAAATAGTAATTTAGGTGGAGAAATGTGGCAAATGACACCACCTTATTATTAAAGTGATCAAGATTAACATCACTAGTGATAACTCATGTTGATAGCATGTATCCTTTGATATCAGGGTATGTGAAGGGCACGTCTGTGTCATATTGTTCTCCCAAACCCATAACTTTAGTCTAAACGTGAGACTACATCAGACAAAACCAATTGAGAAACTTTTTACAAAACACCTGACCAATATGTCAAGATCATGAGAAACAGGGAGAACAGAAACTTGTCACACATTGGAGGAGACTAAGGAGAAATGATGACTAAATGCAACATGGTATCCTGTATTGGATCCTGGAACAGAAAAAGTACATTATTGGAAAAACTGGTGAAATCCAAATAAAGTCTGCAGTTTAGGTAATAGTATTGTACCAATGTTAATTTCTTGGTTTTTGCAAAATTGACTGTGGTTATATGAGATGTTAACGTTAAGAGAAGCTAGGTGAAGGGTGAAGTTCCTGTGTACAGGAACTCTTTATCTTTGCAGCTTTTCTCTAAATCCTAAATATTTAAAAAAAAAAAAAAAAAAAAAAACCCAAACTGTCAAGTTCTTAATTTTCAGCCCTTTGGGCTTTTACCTGAGAGTTGGTGTGGTTCTAGGCCCCTTCCTTCTCATAGGTACTATTTATGACTCTCATCTTCTCAGGCAAGACAGCTGAAAATCCCTTCTGCTTTTCAGAGACTTTTGCTGAGCTTTTTTTGTCCCTTCACCCTGCATCGTTTCAGACATTCTGCGAGTGTCTTGAGGGACCCATCAGCTCAGTTTTGCACCCATCGTGTCTTATTGGGTTTTGGCCTCTCAGATTTTTAATTTTGTCTATCTAGCATAGTAAGACTGCCAAAACACTGCTGTTTATTTCTCCTCCAGCAGTGGACCTGTGACAAAGCATAGATTCTCAACATTTTGTTCTATTCTCAGAATCCACAAATGCCCCCAGGAAAATAACAGCTGCAGCCTATTAACTCACCTCTCCCCTCAGGAATCTTGGCATCACTAGTACTGTTGTTTAAGCAGCTTTCTAATGGCTTAAAAAAAAAAACCCAATATAAATATAAGTATACATGTACACACACACACACACACACAAACAATCCCATACTACTAAGAAGTGAAAGACATTCACATCACTTCTTTTTTTCTTTTTTTTTTAACATCTTTATTGGAGTATAATTGCTTTACAGTGGTGTGTTAGTTTCTGCTTTATAACAAAGTGAATCAGTTATACATATATATGTATACATATATACATATACATTCACTTTATAACAGTGAATCAGTTACACATATACATATACATGTACATATACATATAAATATACATATGTTCCCATATCTCTCCCTCTTGCGTCTCCCTCCCTCCCACCCTCCCTATCCCACCCCTCTAGGTGGTCACAAACCACCCAGCTGATCTCCCTGTGCTATGCGGCTGCTTCCCACTAGCTTTCTATTTTACGTTTGGTAGTGTATATATGTCCATGCCACTCTCTCACTTTGTCACAGCTTACCCTTCCCCCTCCCCATATCCTCAAGTCCATGCTCTAGTAGGTCTGCATCTTTATTTCTGTCTTACCCCAGGTTCTTCATGAGCTTTTTTTTTTTCTTAGATTCCATATAGATGTGTTAGCATACCGTATTTGTTTTTCTCTTTCTGACTTACTTCAGTCTGTATGA
>NC_041217.1:144461642-144462318 GCF_002837175.3 Physeter macrocephalus
TTTTTTTTGCGGTACACGGGCCTCTCACTGTTGTGGCCTCTTCCATTGCGGAGCACAGGCTCCGGACGCGCAGGCTCAGTGGCCATGGCTCACACACAGGCCTAGCTTCTCTGCAGCATGTGGGATCTTCCCGGACTGGGGCACAAACCCGTGTCCCCTGCATGGGCAGGCAGACACTCAACCTCTGCGCCATCAGGGAAGCCCTGTTTCTAGATTTTTTTGATGATGGCCATTCTGACCTGTGTGAGATTATATCTCATTGTAGTTTTGATTTGCATTTCTCTAATGATTAATGATGTTGAGCATTCTTTCATGTGTTTGTTGACAATCTGTGTATCTTCTTTGGAGAAATGTCTATGTAGGTCTTCTGCCCATTTTTGGATTGGGTTATTTGTTTTTTATTGAGCTGCATGAGCTGCTTGTAAATTTTGGAGACTAATCCTTTGTCAGTTGCTTCATTTGCAAATATTTTCTCCCATTCTGAGGGTTGGCTTTTGGTCTTGTTTATGGTTTCCTTTGCTGTGCAAAAGATTTTAACTTCCATTAGGTGCCATTTGTTTATTTTTGTTTTTATTTCTATTTCTCTAGGAGCTGGGTCAAAAAGGATCTTGCTGTGATTTATGTCATAGAGTGTTCTGCCTGTGTTTTCCTCTAAGAGTTTGATAGTGTCTGGCTG
>NC_041217.1:144462527-144462797 GCF_002837175.3 Physeter macrocephalus
ACAGGTCTTTTGTCTCCTTAGGTAGGTTTATTCCTAGATATTTTATTATTTTTGTTGCAGTGGTAAATGTGAGTGTTTTCTTAATCTCACTTTCAGATTTTTCATCATTAGTGTATAGGGATGCCAGAGATTTCTTTGCATTAATTTTGTATCCTGCTACTTTACCAGATTCATTGATTAGCTCTAGCAGTTTTCTGGTAGCATCTTTAGGATTCTCTATGTATAGTATCATGTCATCTGCAAACAGTGACAGCTTTACTTCTTTTTTTC
>NC_041217.1:144463270-144470982 GCF_002837175.3 Physeter macrocephalus
GATGTTGGCTGTGGGTTTGTCATATATGGCCTTTATTATGTTGAGGAAAGTTCCCTCTATGCCTACTTTCTGCAGGGTTTTTATCATAAATGAGTGTTGAATTTTGTCAAAAACTTTCTCTGCATCTATTGAGATGATCATATGGTTTTTCTCCTTCAATTTTTTAATATGGTGTATCATGTTGATTGATTTGCATATATTGAAGAATCCTTGCATTCCCGGAATAAACCCCACTTGATCATGGTGTATGATCCTTTTAATATGCTGTTGGATTCTGTTTACTAGTATTTTGTTGAGGATTTTGGCATCTATGTTCATCAGTGGTATTGGCCTGCAGTTTCCTTTCTTTTTGACATCTTTGTCTGGTTTTGGTATCAGGCTGATGGTAGCCTCGTAGAATGAGTTTGGGAGTGTTCCTTCCTCTGCTATATTTTGGAAGAGTTTGAGACGGATAGGTGTTAGCTCTTCTCTAAATGATTGAATTCGCCTGTCAAGCCATCTGGTCCTGGGCTTTTGTTTGTTGGAAGATTTTTAATCACAGTTTCAATTTCAGTGCTTGTGATTGGTCCGTTTATATTTTCTATTTCTTCCTGGTTCAGTCTCGGCAGGTTGTGCGTTTCTAAGAATTTGTCCATTTTTTGCAGGTTGTCCATTTTATTGGCATAGAGTTGCTTGTAGTAATCTCTCATGATCCTTTGTATTTTCCCATAGGTTTTTGGGTCATCGTGTTTTCATTGTCATTTGTTTCTAGGTATTTTTAAATTTTCTCTTTGATTTCTTCAGTGATCTCTTGGTTATTAAGTAGTGTATTGTTTAGCCTCCATGTGTCACATAACTTCTTTTAATTACCTTAATTTGTTTTGTCCCTGACCTGCCTTTCTCTAATGGAAGGCAGTAAGGTGGCTTATGTTGGCTTGCACTGGACACTAAATATCAGTATCTTAAATGGTTTTACATTAAGAGCAGCCTGAACACAAACTCTCAAATTCGTCATTTTTTTTTTGCCTATGTTCTTTCATTAAGTATATATTGAACATTTTTCATCAAATATCTACATGCTGTGTACCTTGCGCTATGCAAAGCACTGGGGATATTTTCATGAAATCAGATTTTCCATGAGGAACTTGTGTAATTCAGTGATTATTTTATAAACTAAAAAATGCATGTGAAAGATTAGAACAGTGTGGCACAGTATACGATTAAGTATAAGAATAAAAAGCATAAGTAGGAAATGTTATTGTTCTTCCAGAGAAAAACTGAAATTGATTATATAGGAATAATAACTTTATTAAACATTCACTATAGTCCAGGCACTATGCATGTATTTATTATTCCATTTTATCCTCACAGTAATCTTACAAAGTAAGTACTATTAAGAAGTACTATTTCAAAGATGAGGAACTGAGCCTCAGAAAAGTTGTGACTTCTATGTAAGGTCACATGGCTTCTTAGGGTGGTTGGAGCCAAGATTTCAATGCAGATTAATACTCTTTGATCTTAACCACTAAGCTCTACAGAGATAAACCCACAAAGTACAATCTGATACATATAAGCCTAATAATATGCCTAAACCTAAACATGTGAAAACAAGATCCATGTTCAGAAACAAACAGTAACATACCAGAGACACACATTGTGAGCTGTACACTGAAACACACTCCCTAGACACAGGTCAGACCAAAGTCCACGTTGGTCCTACTTGAAGGATACTCACAGAAAAAGGTAGACCTTATTAAATATAAACATTAGGGTATTTTAAAATTACGTCACAAAGAATTTTTAAAAGTAAAAAAGTATTTTTATTTCACAAAGAATTTAAATATCAGCCTCTTCTGGGACAGTGAAAGAGTCCTTCAAAAATCATTAAATATTTGATTAGTACAGAGAAGTGTAAAACATAGTTTGACAATCATTTATAAATGAAGAGAACCCACCTTAAACAAGCTAATGGAAGTCAGTGATCACAAAAGATCCTATTGAAAATAAAACCCAGTTGGGCTTCCCTGGTGGCGCAGTGGTTGAGAGTCCGCCTGCTGATGCAGGGAACACGGGTTCGTGCCCTGGCCCGGGAAGATCCTACCCGCGGAGCGGCTGGGCCCGTGAGCCATGGCCGCTGAGCCTGCGCTCCACAACGGGAGAGGCCACAACAGTGAGAGGCCCACGTACCGCAAAAAAAAAAAAAAAAGAAAATAAAACCCAGTTGAATGAGGAGAAAACACTCAGCATTTTGACTTAATTCAAGAAAATCTAAGATCATTTCAACAAAGACCCCAGTCCTTTTGCTATCACATCTGAACCTCAGTTTCTGGTGCCTTTTGACAGAAATAAAGAGAATGTGACTTAATCCTATAAGCCTATACTGTCTAGAAATTCATGTTTTTATATAAAACTCATTCTGGAAATTGTTAGGTATAATCCAGTTAAAGCAAAATGTTCTTTTTGGGCCAAATCATGGAAAAAACAGAGTAGGAAGCATAGACTTTATCCTGAAATCCAGGAAGTCACGAAGTCAGATGCATTCAAAAGTTAGGGTAGGTGTTGAGTACTGTGACCAATAGAGAAAGTAAGTCTATGACCTCTCTGCAGGAGAAAGCCACTACTCAGCCCTAGTTAAATGTTGCCATATAGGAATTCAGGCACAATGTTGCCAGATCTTCCAATTATTTTTAAAAGTACTGATTTTTATATAAATATGCCAAAATAGTATAATGAAAGAATAAATCAGGAAGGGTAGGGTATGTGATTTGCCAGGGAATAGTATGGTTTAAATTTTAATAGTTTAAAGTTGATTAGTAAGTTTAGCTGAGATGAATTGAGTTGCTACTACATACCAGCTGTGTGCTGTTTTATGAAGGCTCTGTCTGGAACCAGTTTGTTCAACAAATTACTTCTCTGTTAACAGTTTCTTGATAGGTTTCTTGTATTAGTAGAATTAGTATATGTACATACTTAGAATGACACTGGCATATAGAAAGTGTTTAATAAATGTTTGCTCATTTTTTTTTTAAATCACTTATCTGTGATGGTAATAAAAGGGAGATTATTTTAAGTCTCACAAAGAATTGTGAGATTTATTACCTTTTTCCCCTGAAAAACCAACGTTTGGTTTTATTTCTCTGTTGTATGTATTTTTTCCTACATTATTAATTTTTGGTCTATATCATTTCTTTTCTTCTCCTTTCTTTGGAATTAATTTGCTGATCTTTCTCTTAAAAACTTTTGGTGACTATTCACATCATTAAATTTAGGCTTTCTCCTAATGTATACATGTATTTAAGACTATAGATTTCTTTCTAAGTAGTGTCATATTTCACTACTATTTCTAATTTCCATTGTAATTTTTCTTTTACCTTTGGGTTATTTAAAAGTGTATTGGTAGATTTCCAAGCATTCTTTGGGTGGGGGAATTTTATTTTTTCTTTTTAAAAAAAATTTTTGCTTTATTCTGCTATGTCTTGAGAACACTTGATTTTTCAGTCTTCTGAAATTTTTGAAACCTTATTTATGCCCAGGATATGGTCATTTTTTATTCCAAGTACACTTAGAAAAAACACTTGATATCTGTTTTTGTTGAGTTTAGTGTGCTTGACAACTAGGTCATGCTTGCTAATGTGGTTCAGTTTTTCTTTATCCTTACTGAATTTTTCTTGCCTGCCAGTTCTATCAGATACTGAGAGACAGTTCTTTAAAATCTCCCAATATAATTTGCCTGTTTTAATTTCCCTGTTCTAACAATTTCAGCTTTTTGGAGCTATGTGATTAGATGCATATAAATGAAATTATAGTATTTATTTAATGTCCTTATTTCTAGTAATAATGTTTCTTTAGGTCTGCTTTATTTGATATTGCTGTAGCTAAAATAGCTTTATATGCTTTGTCTTTTAGAGGAATGAAAATATATTTTTTCCTTCTTACACTTCGAACCTTTCTGTTGATATTTAAGAGGATTTTTTAAATAGTATATATTGACATTTTTATACAATGTGGCAATCATTGTGTTTTTGTTTTGTTTTGTTTTTTGTGGTACGCGGGCCTCTCACTGTTGTGGCCTCTTCCATTGTGGAGCACAAGCTCCGTATGTGCAGGCTCAGCAGTCATGGCTCACGGGCCCAGCCGCTCCGCAGCATGTGGTATCTTCCCGGACCGGGGCACGAACCCGTGTCCCCTGCATCGGCAGGCGGACTCTCAACCACTGCGCCACCAGGGAAGCCCAATCATTGTGTTTTAATTGTAGTATTTAGTTTGTTCATATTAAACATACCTACTGATGTATTTGGATATACATCTACTGTTTTCTATTCATTCTACCCATTCTATATTCTGTGTTTCCTTCTATTTTGCCTCCTTTTGGCTTAAGCATGTATTATTTAATTTTCTACCACATTAACTTGTGCTACTTTCTTTTTTTATTCTTTTGATGGTTACATGAAAGATTAAAACAAGTATTTTTTTAAAGTTGAATATAAATGAACATATTAATTTTATTATTTCCCTCCTCACTTAACATACTGTTATTATCCTGTTTTTATTGTTTGTATATTTTAAGCATCATATTGCATCATTATATTTTATATAGGTGATGCTCATTTAGATGTAATCATATTTTACCATTTTGTGGCTCTTCATTCTGCAGTGCATCTCTAGGCTTCCTCTTTCATAATACTCTAGTTATTTCCTTTAGCGTGCAATTCATTATTGAATTCTAGTATTTCCTTTAGCCTGCAATTCATTATTGCAGATGAATTCTCCCAGGTTTATTGTTTTGTTTTTTCTTTTGTTTGAAAGTTTATTTTAACTCAGTTTATGGAAGATGCTTTTTTCTGGTTTTGGAATTCTAAGTTGGCAGTTATTTTCTTTCAGCACTTTCAAGCTGTCATTCTATTGTTTTGGTAAAGTTATTGGTCATATTGTTGCTACTTTGAACACGTCATTTTTAAAAAAATTATGTATTTATTTATTTGGCTGTGCCGGGTCTTAGTTGCAGCACACAGGATCTTTTAGTTGTGGCATGCGAACTCTTAGTTGCAGCATGTGAGATCTAGTTCTGTGACCAGGGATCGAACCCAGGCCCCCTGCATTGGGAGCACAGAGTCTTAGCCAGTGGACCACCAGGGATGTCCTGAACACATCATTTTTAATTTGTATGCTTTTAAAACTGATAACTATAACTCAAATACAGAAAATTGCATAAGATATATGTTGCTAGATGATTTTTTCCAAGATGAACATCTTAACCACCTGCCCCATCAGGATACAGAATCTAGCCAGCCATCCCAGTAGCCCTCTCTGTAGTCCCTTAAAATCACAACCCTCCCTCATCCATAAGAACAATCGAGTATCCTGATTTTTATGGAAATTATTTCTTTACTTTTATAATATTATCCCCCAAGTGAGCATTTCTTTCTTTTTTAAAAAAATTTTAATACAGTTTTTAAAGACTACACTTCATCTACAGTTATTATAAAATATTGGCTATATTCCCTGTATTGTACAATACATCATTGTATCCTATCTTACACCCAGTAGTTTGTACATCCCTCTCTCCCATCCCTATATTGCCCTTCCCCTCATTGCAAACCACTAGTTTGTTCTCTATATCTGCGAGTCTGCTTCTTTTTTGTTATATTCAATGGTTTGTTGTATTTTTTAGGTTCCACATGTAAGTGCTATCATATAGTGTTAGTCTTTCTCTGTCTGACTTATTTCACTTAGCATAATGCCCTCCAAGTCCATCCATGTTGTTGCAAATGGTAAAATTTCATTCTTTTTTATGGCTGAGTAGTATTCCATTGTATATATTTATACCACATCTTCTTTATGGCAACTTCCTGATGACTACTTACGTTGCTTCCATATCTTGGCAATTGTAAATAATGCTGCTATGAATATTGTGGTGCATGTATCTTTTGGGTTTTTCTTTTTCTTTCAGATTTATACCCAGGAGTGGAATTGCTGGGTCATATGGTAGTTCTATTGTTAGTTTTTTGAGAAACCTCTGTACTGTTTTCCACAGTGGCTACACCAATTTACATACCCACCAACAGTGTAGGAAGGTTCCCTTTTCTCCACATCCTCACCAACACTTGTTATTTGTGTTCTTTTTGATGCTAGGCATTCTGACAGTTGTGAGGTGATAACTCATTGTGGTTTTGATTTGCACTTTCTGATGATTAGTGATGTTGACATGTGCACGTTGGCCATCTGTATTTCCTCTTTGGAAAAATGTCTTTTCAGTTCTTCTGCCCATTTTTTAATTGGATTTGTGTGTGTGTGTGTGTGTGTGTGTGTGTGTGTGTTGAGTTGTATGAGCTATTTATATATGTTGGATATTAATCCCTTATGCGTCATATCATTTGCAAATATTTTCTCCTCCCATTCAGTAGGTTGTCTTTTTGTTTTGTTGATGGTTTCCTTTGCTGTGCAGAAGCTTTTAGTTTAATTAGGTCCCATTTATTTATTTTTGTTTTTATTTCCTTTATTTTAGGAGGTGGATCCAAAAAAATTGCTGTGATTTATGTCAGAGAATGTTCTGCCTATGTTTTCCTCTAGGAGTTTTATAGTATCTGGTCTTACATTTAGGTCTTTAATCCATTTTGAGCTTATTTTTGTATGTGATGTTAGAGAATGTTCTAATTTCATTCTTTTACATGTAGCTATCCAGTTATTCCAGCACCACTTATTCAAGAGACTGTCTTTTCTACATTGTATATTCTTGCCTACTTTGTGGAAGATTAATTTACCATAATTGTGTGTGTTTATTTCTGGGCTCTCTATCCTGTTGCATGGATCTATGTGTCTGTTTTGTGCCAGTACCATATTTTTTTTGATTACTGTAGCTTTGTAGTATAGTCTGAAGTCAGGGAGTTTGATTCTTCCAGCTCTGTTCTTCTTAAGATTGTTTTGGCTAATTGGGGTATTTTGTGTTTCCATACAAATTTTAAAATTATTTGTTTTAGTTCTGTGAAAAGTACCATTGGTATTTTGATAGGGATTGAATTGAATCTGTAGATTGCCATAAGTAGTATGGTCATTTTAACAATATTGATTCTTAATATATCTTTTTTTTTATTCAAACAGAAAGTCACAAAATTATAATCATCCTCATCAGTTCACTCAGTCCTATGTAATTAATTTTTTTATTGATCTTTTATTAGCACTTTTATGGATTCATCAGTTTTCCATTAGAGTTCTGAAAATGCTTATTCATTCAGTTCAGCAGTATAGTCAGTTACCAGAAACCTGTACTTGTCAGAGTCTTTTCCATGAATTCCTTGAAGATGAAACCCTTTTATAGGAACATTTTTGCAAAAGCATCAGAGTACACCCAGAACTATCTGTAAATGACAAAAGACTTAAAAATGACTAGGGTTAAAGATTTGATGAAAGTTCATAATAATGCAATTGACAAGGAAATTTAGTCATTTCTGAGATATGCATTTTAAAGTAATAACTGGAATTGTGACTTATAACATTATACCAGAACAAATAAGATTTTTAGGAATTTCGTGTAATGTCTGAAACATTCATATTAACATATTTCCATACAAATAACCCAAAGAAAGTTTAGTATTAGGTTATTTTTTTAATTTTTTAATTTTATTTTATTCTTTTATACATCAAGTTCTTATTAGTCATAAATTTTATACACATCAGTGTATACATGTCAATCCCAATCACGCAATTCAACACACCACCATCCCCACCCCCCCACG
>NC_041217.1:144471206-144472767 GCF_002837175.3 Physeter macrocephalus
TACGTTTGTTCTCTACATCTGTGTCTCAACTTCTGCCCTGCAAACCAGTTCATCTGTACCATTTTCCTAGGTTCCACATACATGCTTTAATATAGGATATTTGGTTTTCTCTTTCTGACTTACTTCACTCTATGACAGTCTCTAGATCCATCCACGTCTCTACAAATGACTCAGTTTCGTTCTTTTTATGGCTGAGTAATATTCCATTGTATATATATGTACCACAACTTCTTTATCCATTCGTCTGTTGATGGGCATTTAGGTTGCTTCCATGACCTGGCTATTGTAAATAGTGCTGCAATGAACATTGGGGTGCATGTGTCATTTTGAATTATGGTTTTCTCTGGGTATATGCCCAGTACTGGGATTGCTGGGTCATATGGTAATTCTATTTTTAGTTTTTTGGAACCTCCATACTGTTCTCCATAGTGGCAGTATCAATAATGTACATTCCCACCAACAGTGCAAGAGGGTTTCCTTTTCTCCACACCCTCTCCAGCATTTGTTGTTTGTAGATTTCCTTCTGATGCCCATTCTAACCAGTGTGAGGTGATACCTCATTGTAGTTTTGATTTGCATTTCTCTAATAATTAGTGATGTTGCACAGCTTTTCATGTGCTTCTTGGCCATCTGTATGTCTTCTTTGGAGAAATGTCTATTTAGGTCTTTTGCCTATTTTTGGATTGGGTTGTTTGTTTCCTTAATATTGAGCTGCATGAGCTGTTTATATATTTTGGAGATTAATCCTTTGTCCTTTGATTTGTTTGGAAATATTTTCTCCCATTCTGAGGGCTGTCTTTTTGTCTTGTTTATGGTTTCCTTTGCTGTCAAAAAGCTTTTAAGTTTCATTAGATCCCATTTGTTCATTTTTGTTTTTATTTCCATTACTCTAGGAGGTGGATCAAAAAAGATCTTGCTGTGATTTATGTCAAAGAGTGTTCTTCCTATGTTTTCCTCTAACAGTTTTATAGTGTCCGGTCTTACATTTAGGTCTCAAATCCATTTTGAGTTTATTTTTGTGTATGGTGTTAGGGAGTGTTCTAATTTCATTCTTTTACATGTAGCTGTCCAGTTTTCACAGCACCACTTACTGAAGAGACTGTCTTTTCTCCATTGTATATCCTTGCCTCCTTTGTCGTAGATTAGCTGACCATAGGTGCATGGGTTTATCTCTGGGCTTTCTGTCTTGTTCCATTGATCTATGTTTCTGTTTTTGTGCCAGTACCATATTGTCTTGATTACTGTAACTTTGTAGTATAGCCTGAAGCCAGGGAGTCTGATTCCTCCAGCTCCTTTTTTTTCCCTCAAAAGTGTTTTAGCTATTCTGGGTCTTTTGTGTCTCCATACAAATTTGAAGATTTTTTGTTCTAGTTCCATAAAAAAATGCCATTGGTAATTTGATAGAGATTGCATTGAATCTGTAGATTGCTTTGGGTAGTATAGTCATTTTCACAATATTGATTTTTCCAAACCAAGAACATGGTATATCTCTCCATCTGTTGGTATCATCTTTAATTTCTTTCATCAGTGTCTTATAGTTTTCTGCATACAGGTCTTTTGT
>NC_041217.1:144474782-144475374 GCF_002837175.3 Physeter macrocephalus
ATTTGAGTCCTCTCCCTCTTTTTCTTGGTGATTCTGGCTAATGGTTTATCTTCTCAAAGAACCAGATTTTAGTTTTATTGATCTTTGCTATTGTTTTCTTTGTTTCTATTTCATTTATTTCTGCTCTCATGTTTATGATTTCTTTCCTTCTGCCAACTTTAGGTTTTGTTTGTTCTTCTTTCTCTAGTTCCTTTAGGTGTAAGGTTGATAGTTTATTTGAGGTTTTTCTTGTTTCTTGAGGTAGGCTGGTATAGCTATAAACTTCCCTCTTAGAACTGCTTTTCCTGCATCCCATAGGTTTTGGATTGTCGTGTCTTCATTGTCATTTGTCTCTAGGTATTTTTTGATTTCCTCTTTGATTTCTTCAGTGATCCCTTGGTTATTTAGTAATGTATTGTTTAGCCTCCGTGTGTTTGTGTTTTTTACGTTTTTTTTTCCTGTAATTCATTTCTAATCTGATAGCATTGTGGTCAGAAAAGATGCTTGATATGATTTCAATTTTCTTAAATTTACTGAGGTTTGATTTGTGACCCAAGATGTGATCTATCCTGGAGAATGTTCCGTGTGCACTTGAGAAGAAAGTGTAATCTGC
>NC_041217.1:144476093-144510807 GCF_002837175.3 Physeter macrocephalus
CTTTATTTTAAAGTCTATTATATCTGATATGAGTATTGCTACTCCAGCTTTCTTTTGATTTCCATTTGCATGGAATATCTTTTTCCATCCCCTCACTTTCAGTCTGTATGTGTCCCTAGGTCTGAAGTGGGTCTCTTGTAGACAGCATATATATGTTTCTTGTTTTTGTATCCATTCAGTGAGCCTGTGTCTTTTGGTTGGAACATTTAATCCATTCATGTTTAAGGTAATTATTGATATGTATGTTCCTATTATCATTATCTTAATTGTTTTTGGTTTCTTTTTGTAGGTCCTTTTCTTCTCTTGTGTTTCCCACTTAGAAAAGTTCCTTTAGCATTTGTTGTAGACTGTGTCTTGGCATGTTTCTCCTTTGGTTTATACTGTATGGGACTCGCTGCCCTTCCTGGACTTGGGTGGCTATTTCCTTTCCCGTGTTAGGGAAATTTTCGACTATAATCTCTTCAAACATTTTCTCTGGTCCTTTCTCTCTCTCTTCTCCTTCTGGGACCCCTATGTTTTTTGTATCTTCTCTATCTTTGCCACTATTCTTTTTCCGAGGTCCTGGATCATCTTCACTATCATTATTCTGAATTCTTTTTCTGGAAGGTTGCCTATCTCTACTTCATTTAGTTGTTTTTCTGTGGTTTTATCTTGTCCTTTCATCTGGTACATAGCCCTCTGCCTTTTCATCTTGTTTATCTTTCTGTGAAAAATAGATATCTTTTTGTTCCACAGCCTGCATGATTGTAGTTCTTCTTGCTTCTGCTGTCTGCCCTCTGGTGGATATGGCTATCTAAGAGGCTTGTGTAAGTTTCCTGATGGGAGGGACTGGTGGTGGGCAGAGCTGACTCTTGCTCTGGTGGATAGAGCTCAGTAAATCTTTAGTCCGTTTCATCTGGTACATAGCCCTCTGCCTTTTCATCTTGTCTATCTTTCTGTGAAAGATAGATATCTTTTTGTTCCACGGCCTGCATGATTGTAGTTCTTCTTGCTTCTGCTGTCTGCCCTCTGGTGGATATGGCTATCTAAGAGGCTTGTGTAAGTTTCCTGATGGGAGGGACTGGTGGTGGGCAGAGCTGACTCTTGCTCTGGTGGATAGAGCTCAGTAAATCTTTAGCCCGCTTGACTGTTGCTGGGTGGGGCTGGGTTCCCTCTTTTTTGGTTGTTTGGCCTGAGGCAACCCAACACTGGAGACTACATGGGCTCTTTGTTGGGGCTAATGACAGACTCTGGGATGGCTCACGCCAAGGAATACTTCCCAGAACTCCTGCTGCCAGTGTCCTTGTCCCCACGGTGAGCCACAGCCACCCCCCGCCTCTACATGAGACCCTCCAACGCTAGCAGGTAGGTCTGGTTCAATCTGCCCTGGGGTCACTGCTCCTTTCCCTGGGTCCCGATGCACACACTACTTTGTGTGTGCCTTCCAAGAGTGGAGTCTCTGTTTCCCCCAGTCCTGTCAAAGTCCTGCAATCAAATCCCAGCAGGCTTCAAAGTCTGATTCTCTAGGAATTTCTCCTCCCGTTGCCGGACCCCCCAGGTTCAGAAGCCTGATGTGGGGCTCAGAACCTTCACTCCAGTAGGTGGACTTCTGTGGTGTAAGTGTTCTCCAGTCTGTGAATCACCCACCCAGGAGTTATAGGATTTGATTTTACTGTGATTGTGCCCCTCCGACCATCTCATTGTGGCTTCTCCTTTGTCTTTGGATGTGGGGTATCTTTTTTGGTGAGTTCCAGTGTCTTCCTGTCAATGATTGTCCAGCAGCTAGTTGTGATTCTGGTGTTCTCACAAGAGGGAATGAGAGCACGTCCTTCTACTCCACCATGTTGGTTCCTCTTTTAATGTATCTTTTAATTTTCTATTAGTCCATAGGCTCCTTCTCTATTTCTCTTTTGTTCTGCACTGTATTTTCCTCTGGCATATTTTATTTATTGAAAGAACTGTATCATTTGTCCTGTTGAATTTCCCATAAGATTTTGCTGATATCATTCCCTTGGTGTTGTTAAACATGTTCTTTTTTCTTTGTTATTACCTTTAAATTGGTCAGGGTACCTAGAAGCTTAATCAGATTCAGTTTTTATTTTCAAGATTCATGCTGTGTCTTTCATCATTGACCATATAATGCCTGATCCATTCATATTCATTCATACTCTCTCTCTCTCTCTATCTATCTCTATCTCTATCTCTATGTCTCTCTGTCTCTTCATAGCAATTCCAATTCCAAGATGCATTGCATAGGTCTTATAAAACTGGTACTATTACAACTTTGACATCCATTCTTTATTTTCTGGAATACTTCTAAAAAGAGAAACTGCTTCATCTGTTTGTTTTCTCTGTGGCACTGTCCATATTTGAGAAACAAAATAAATTATCTTTTCTAGTTTTCATAACAAAGATTTTTTGTCTTTTTTTCCCCTCCTAAAACTTTTTATGAAGTTTACCCATGTATGATGATTTGTGTGTGTGTGAATTTTTTTTCCTGAACTTTTAGAAGGGACATATGATTTAGATGTACTTTTCTAACTTTGTAGCTTGAGACCTCTTTTCTTCTGTTTTTGTCACTTGTTCCTAAATATGGCAACTTAGAGATTTCCTGGCTTGCTTTTTCTTCCCAACTTTTATATAGAATTTTTCTTCTTTTAGTTTTGCTTCCCTGATCAATTTGAATTCTTTTCCCAGATGTTTTTATTCAGTGTTAAGTTTTATCTTGAAAGGTGACATGGGCATGTTAGTTTTGAGAGTTAATGGGTCCCAGACTGCTCTAACTCCTTCAGAATTTCCTATAAACCCTTCATACTCATCACTATGGAAGTAGGAAAACTTCTTCCAGTTGCTCTTCTTAAATTGGCCTACTGAGAGTTTTTTCCCCACTTCTGAGCTTTGAGTGAAACTCTCTTTTGTTATTTTGAAGTTACCTGATTTATCAGATGCCTCAATGCTTTCCTCTGATTTCTCCTCCAGAGATAATGTTACCAAAATGTCTCTTGTAACAACTGTGGTTTGTTCTCATCTCATATTTTGGGGTTCATGTGAATATCTTGTCACTTCATTTTGTTGCAGATGTTTTCCATGGATTTTTTTAAAGTACTATATTCTAGGTCCTTAACTTTTTAAAAAATTTCAGTATTACCTACTTTAATCCTAAATTCTACAGCATAGGTTCTCACAAAGTGAACCCATGTGTGAACAGCATCTGAGTCAGAGACACGACATTACTAACACCCCAGAAGTGCCTCTGGTGCCTTGTTTCCATCATTATGTGCCCCACTGTTCTAATATCTAACCACATATAGATTAGTTTTGTGTGGTTTTGAACATTTCGTAAATGGAATCACACAGTATTTTTTCTTTTGGATCTGGTTTCTTTGGTTGATCATTATGTTTGTGACATGCATATACTTCATTTTTATTGCTATATAGCAGAAGTCAGAAAACTAAGGCCTATAGGCAAAATTCAGAGTTTTAAATTTTATTTAAAATTTTATTGGAACATTGGTAGGCTCACTTATTTATATGTTATCTGTGGCTGTTCTTAAGCTACAACAGCAAAGTTGAGTAATTGTGATAGAGACCACATAACGTACAAAACATATATACTATCTGGCCCTTCACAAGAATAGTTTGTCAGCCCCTGTTTTAATAGTATTCTAATAAGAATACCATAATTTATCAATTTATTCTACTTTTTATTTGGGGCTAATACTAATAGTGCTGTTATCAACATTATTGTATATGTTCTTTGATGAACATATGTGTACATATTCCTGTTCATTATATACCTGAAATGGAATTGCTGAATCATAAGGAATGTGCATATTCTTCTCTAGAAGACATTGCCAAAGAGATTTTCAAAGTGTTCCAGTATCAGTGATTGAGAGTTCTAATTTCTACATATCGTTGCTAATTCACTGTACTTTCTAGGTTTTTTTGTTTGTTTGTTTGTTTGTTTTCATTATAGCTATTCCAGAGGGTATGAATTGATAATGTTTCATGGTTTTGTTTTGCATATTCTAAAACTATTATTGGGTACATACAGGTTTAGAGTGTGTTTTTGTTCTGACTGGTAGACCTATTCATTGTTGTAAAATGTCTTTATCTCTAGGAAAGATTTTGCCTTCAAATAGAGTTTATCTGATTTATTATAGCCAACCAAGTTTCTTTTTGTTAATATTGCTTTGTATTTTTCATCCTTTTACTTTCACCCTTTCTCTGTCCTTACATTTAAGGTATGTGTCTTATATAGTTGGGTTTTTTATTATTTAGTTTTCCCCTGCTTTATTTGGTGTCATCATTTAATTTACTGATATTGTTGGGCTTTTATCTCCTTTGTGCCTCCTTTAACAAGCAGACTTTTTATTCCCTTTTTTCCCTTTAATTTTAGGGTATATATTTGCTTATTATTATTTTAATAGTTGTACTATAAAATACATCTATCCTTTATTATAGTCTAAGTTTTTTATTTTTCCAGTTTCCTGATAATGCTAGAATTTTAGAACACTTACACCCCATTTACATCACTTTCCCCTTTAAAGTTATTGTTGCCATGCATTTTAGATCCCACAATGCATTGATAGTATTGATATACAGTAATGTTCATTTATATTTGCCTCTATATTGTTTTTTATAGTAATATTTATATTGATCTACATACTCATCTTTTTTGTTGCTCTTTATTTTTGGATTCTTTTTTTAATTTGGATCATTTCCCATTTGCCTGAAGAATTCTCTTCAGTGTTTTTGATGCAGGCCTACTGTTGGGAAATTTGCTTATTTCCATTTACTTATTATTTTTTAATTTATTTACATATCTACTAAATCTGTGAAAGATTGTTGACAGATGTTTTTCTTCCTGTACTTTAAAAATGTCATTCTGTTATCTTATGGCTTTATCATTTCCTTGAGAAGTCAGTTGTCAGTCTTACCCTTGCTAAGTTGAAGGTAATGTCCTTTGGCTTCTTTTAATATTTTCTCTTGCCTCTGTTTTCAGAAATTTGGTTTTATGTATTAACTCTGCTCAGGATGCTCAGAGCTTTTGGAATATATGAATTCCTGACATAAATTAGTTTGGGAAATTCTAGCCTGTTATCTCTTCATATATGCTGTATGACTGCTCCTTTATTCCTTACTTTTTGTGTGTCCGGTTACATCTGTTATACCTTTTGATTGTCTCCCACATGTGTTTTGCATTCCTTTCTGTATTTATCATTCTGTTTTGTCTTTTATTGTGAATGTTTCCTGTGAACCTATCTTCTAGTTCACTGATGTTGTCTTCTGCTGTTTCCAATATGCTGTTCACCCATCTATTAAGTTTTTTTTTTTAATTTCAGCTACTTAATTTTTAGATATAAAATGGCTCTGATATATTTTTATAGATGCCAATTTTTTGAACTCCTTAATCTTTATTTCTGTTTTGTCCAAATTTTCATTTATTTTCTTAAACATGTTGATCATAATTATTTTAAAGTGCTTGTTTCCTGACTCCAATACCTGGATTAAATTTGTGATCTGCTTCCTTTATCTTTTTACTTTTGCTTACTAGTCATGTTGTTCTGACTCTTTATGCACCACTTATTTTATAATTCAATTTTAGATATTATGTTTAAAACAAGTTCAGATTTTTCCAGGTGATGAAAGTGTTCCCTCTTTCCTCTACTAAACAGGTAGCATCATAGAACGATAACCTTGATTTAAAAGAGACTGAATTGGGTTGAGGCTATGTTGATGTTTTGGTAAATCTCAGTTTACCTTTAATCAAACTTTTGCTGAATCTCAGTTCAGCCTTCTTTTTTAGGCATGAGCCTCCAGTGTTTTCAATTTAGAGCCTTTCATGTCTTTGTCTTCTCAGTTCCAAGAAACTGAGACAGTTTCCATCCTGCTTGTCAGAGGTTTTAGGCTTAGTTCCTTACATTTCCACAGCAGGGAGCTTCAGAAATTATTCATGTATTTGAGTCCCCTCTAGTCTCTGTTTCTGTGACACCAGTTCTGCATAGTCACCAAGATGTCTGCTGATTTCTCTGTCCACCAGCACCAGCTTTATGGCTAGTTCCAGCTATTCTCAGAAATAGGTGTCCTCAGGGAAAATGTGATTGCAAATGGTCAACTGTCAATTCACTACTTTCCAGGGCTTTCAACTCTCACCTGCTGTGTTATCAAAGTCTTTCCTCCTGATGGATGTTTGTCTTATAAGTACCATCTGATTATATGAGATAGTTCTTTTGCTTTTCAGTCATTTTTGGATTAACTTTTTGCCCCCAACCTGGCACACCTTCAAAATTTAGCAAATATCTTGACAAGGACCTTTTATGTGTTTGAGGCTCTTCTAGTCTTCAGTTTTACCTCTCTAGCCTAGTGTGATCCACAAAAAAATTCTGCTGGGTGCTCTGTCCCCAGAAATAAGCTTTGCCTGAGCCAAGACCAAGTTTTTTAGCTTAGCTAGTCCAAATTGTTAAGAGTCTTCAGTTTTAAAATACAGTTCCTTAAGTGTCGATATTACTTCTAGGGTTTTTGCTTCTTGTGTTTTCAAGGCCTCTTGCCCTGGCAGATCTTTATTTCTTAAGCACCATAAGACTGTACTAATATCTGCTCTACTTTTCAGATACTATTGAGTTATCTACCTAGTAGTCCCAGGCAGCTTCATAAATCAATAAATGTCATGATTGAGAGACTAGTTGTATATCTAAGGCCTCATAAAACTCTAGTTTCATCACCCCACTCTCCTACAACCATCAAAAGCTTTGTTAGTTTCTCTGTGTCACAGCAATGACCCTTGTCCTAATCCAAGCCCTTGTTCTCAGCCTCTTGTCCATGCTCAGAATGTGCAAATGCTTTGAGGAAAAACAGTAGCCCACTTGTCTGCACCTTTTTAATGACTTAAACAATATAAACTTTTTATTTTTTTCTGGCTTTCCTAGTTTTTAGCAAGAGCATTGGTCTGCCATGCATTATTTCACCTAACCTAAAAAAAATTTCTGTATGTTTTATGAGATTTGTACCTCTGTGTGTTTGTTTTTTATTGCTGCCATAACAAATTACCATAAATTTGGTGGCTCAAATTAATTATATTACATTTCAGTAGACCTGAAGTTCAACATGTGTCTCACTGGGCTAAAATCAAGGTGTCTGTTTTCTACTTAGTGTTTCCACGGGCGGATCCATTTCCTTGCTTTTTCCAGTTTCTGGCAACCACCTACATTTCTTGGCTTGTGGCCACTTTCCTCCATTTGCAAAGCCAGCAACATTGCATCTCCCTAACTCTTATTCTTAGTCACATCTCCCTCTGTCTAAGCACAGCCACAAAAGGTTTCTCTGCCTTAAAGAACTCATTTGATTAGATTGGGCCCACCCAAATAATCCAAGGTAGTCTCTTCTTATCGCTATCCTTAACCTTAATCAAATCTGCAAAATCCCCTGCTGCCATGTGAGGTAACATATTCACTGGTTCTGGAAACTAAGGCATGGACATCATTGGGAACCATTATTCTGCCCATCACAATGCCACTAACATCTTCCTGGAATACCCTTCTCTGGCAATTGTTAAAAGATTTTTTTTCTTTGTCATATATTTTCAGCAGTTAAATATTATACATTAAGGTGTGGTTTTCTTTGTATTTATTCAATTTGACATTTATAGTGCTTCTCAAAAAGCACACATTAGACTTGGTCTCTGTGTGCCATATGTCTCTTAAGGTCTTTTATTTTCATTCCTGGGCATTTTCTTCTGATGGGCATGTTTTATATTATGAATATATTTCAGTCTGTGACTTGCATATTTGTTTTTTTAACAAGAGTCCTTTTGTGAATACAAGTTCTTAATTTAATGTAGCTTAGTTACTTTTGGTTACTTTGGTTCTTTGGTTACTTTGGTTCTTTTGGTTAGTACTTTGGTTAGCACTTTCTTTACCCTATGTAAGAAAACTGGCTAACCATGGTTGTAAAAATATTCTCCTATTTAAAAAATCTTTAGTTGTGTTGCCTTTCACATTAAATCAACAATGCATGTGGATTTGATTTGTATGTATAATGTGAGATTTGGATCAAGATTCATTTTATCCCCATATGATTAAGATCCAGCATCTTTCTCCAAACAGCCGTTCTTTTCCTCACTGTATTTACAAGGAGATAGTCCTGGATTCTGTTCTGTTCGACTGGGAGTTTAGATACATGAGTCTTTTTCTGAATTTTCTTCTATTTCATTGGTTTAATTGTCTAATTTTGTATTAATACCATACTTTCTCAATTGCTGTAGGTTTATAGTAACTCTTGATATCCCATGGCATAAGTCCTTCAGCTTTATTCTTGTTTGCAGATTGCCGTGATTATTCTTGGTTCTTTGTATTTTTATCTGCATTCCAGAGTCAACTTTTCAGTTTTAAAAGCCCTGCGAGGATTTTGATTGGTGTTACATTAAATCTGTGCTTTGATTAGAGGAGAACTGATATCTTACCAGCACTGAGTCTTTCAATCCATAAAAATGGTGACTTTTAAAATTAATTTAGATCTTTAATTTCTTCCAATTATGTCACAGTTTTTATTTTAGAAGGCTTGCATGTATTTCAGTAGATTTAATCCTAGATGTTTGATATTTGTTATGCTATTATAAATTGTATCTTTTAAAATTCTGTCATCTGTTTGTTCTTGGTATGATGACTTCTTAGAATAGATTTTTGTGTAGTGACCTTGTATCCAGTGACCTTCTTACATTCACATATTAATGTTAATAGATGGTAGATTTTGGGGTATTTACATATGTAATCATAACATCTGTAAATAATGACATTTTTATTTCTTCCTCTTTAATCTTTATGGCTTTTATTTATTTATTTATTTTGCCTTATTACACTATCCAGGGTTTCCAATATCCAATAGAACTGGTTATAGAAAGGGCATCTTGTCTTGTTTGCCATCCAAAGAAGAAAGCTTTTTATAATTCAACATTAAGTATGATGATTTCTGTAGATTTTTTGTGGGCATTCTTTTCCTGATTACAGAAGTTTCTTACATTCCTTATCTTTGTGTTGTCTTCAATTTCTTTCATCAGTGTCTTCTAGTTTTTGGAATACAGGTCTTTTGTCTCCTTAGGTAGGTTTATTCCTAGGTATTTTATTATTTTTTGATGCGATGGTAAATGTGATTGTTTCTTAAATTTCTCTTTCTGATCTTTCATTGCTAGTGTATAGAAATAAACAGATTTCTGTGTATTAATTTTATAACCTGCAACTTTACCAAATTCACTGATGAGCTCTAGTAGTTTTCTGGTAGAGTCTTTAGGATTTTCTATGTATAGTATCATATCATCTCCAAACAGTGACAGTTTAACTTCTTCTTTTCCAATTGTGATTCCTTTTATTTATTTTTCTTCTCTGTTTGCCATAGCTAGGACTTCCAAAACTATGTTGAATAAAAGTGTCAGGAGAGGAAAACATAGGCAGAACACTCTCTGACATAAATTGCAGCAGTATCTTTATTGATCTGTCTCCCAGAGTAATGGAAATAAAAACAAAATTAAACAAATTGGACCTAATTAAACTCAAAAGCTTTTGCACAGCAAGAGAAATCATAAACAAAACGAAAAGACGACCCACAGATTAGGAGAAAATATTTGCAAATGAAGTGACCAACAAGGGATTAGTCTCCAAAATTTACAGACAGCTCATACAGCTTAATATCTTCAAAACAAACAACCCAATCAGAAAATGGACAGAAGACCTAAATAGACATTTCTCCAAAGAAGACATACAGATAGCCAAGAGGCACATGAAAAGATGTTCAACATGCCTAATTATTAGAGAAACGCAAATCAAAACTACAATGAGATATCAATTCACACCAGTCAAATGGCTATCATCAAAAAATTCATGAACAATAAATGCTGGAGAGGGTGTGGAGAGAAGGGAACCCTCCTACACTGTTGTTCGGAATGTAAATTGGTACAGCCACAATGGAGAACAGTATTGGAGATTCCTTAAAAAACTAAAAATTGAGCTACCATATGATCTTGCAATCCCACTCCTGGGCATATATCTGGAGAAAAACATGGTCCAAAACGATGCATGCACTGCAGTGTTCATTGCAGCACTGTTTACAATAGACAGGACATGGAAGCAACCTAAACGCAATCGACAGAGGAATGGATAAAGAAGATGTGGTACATATGTACAATAGAATATTACTCAGCCATTAAAAGAATGAAATAATGCCATTTGCAGCAACATGGATGGACCTAGAGATTTTCATACTGAGTGAAGTAGGTCAGAGAGAGAAAGAAAAATATAGTATAATGTCCCTTATATGTGGGATCTAAAAAGAAATGATTCAAATGAACATTTACGAAACAGAAACAGAAAATGAACACAGACTTAGAGAACAAACTTACAGTTACCAGGGGGGAAGAGTGGGGGGAAGGGATAGCTTGGGGAGCTGGGGATTGACATGTACACACTGCTATATTTAAAATGGATAACGATCAAGGACCTACTGTATAGCACAGGGAACTCTGCTCAATATTATGTAAAACCTAAACAGGAAAAGAATTTGAAAAAGAATAGATACATGTATATGTATAACTGGATCACTTTTCTCTACACCTGAAACTATCACAACATTGTTAATCAACTCTACTCCAATATAAAATAAAAAGTTAAAAAAAAAAAAAAAAGACAGTCTGCTGGCGGAAATCCTTCTTCCTGGGGAGAGATCAGTCTTTGTTCTATTAAGGTCTTCAACTGACTAGATGAGGCCCACTCACATTATGGAAGGCAATCTGCTTTATTCAGAATCCATTTATTTAAATGTTAATCTCATCCATAAAAGCACCACAGAAATATCCATTATAATGTTTAACCAAATGTCTGGGTACCATGGCTAAGCCAGTTGACACATAAAATTAACCATCACACATGCTTTTCCACACTCTGCCTCCAGAAGTTTGTAAAAATTAACATTTAAGTGTTCTTTAAGTGGTCTTCCCTTTAGACTTTATTATCCTCTATTATTCTTACAATATAAATCAGTTTATAAAATTAGAAAAACCTGGTTCAAGGCCAGCTCTGCAACTTCTTATCTTTGTGACTTTGAACAACTCTAAATTTTCTCTACATTACGATTTAGGAAATTGAAGCATTAATTGTCCAGGGTGATAATGCAAATTAGAACTAGTGGTTAAATTCTATTGGAATTCTTGTTCTTGTATACACTTCATTATAAATAATGTTTTGAATTTGATAGCAATGAAACACATCTTATAGGTTTTTTAACTATATATGAGAATTTCATTTGAGAATGACAGGTGTATGTTTTATTAAGTACTATTTAATTAGTGAGATGACTACCTTTTAGTTCTTGCTTTATCATAGACTACTGAATCACTTTTGTCCTAAATTTTTCAGTTTGCAAGCATGTATGGGTATCTTTTATTTTTTTGTTCCAGGGGTATTCTAAGAATGATGTCAGTTACATGTATAAGATAGTTATCGTTGGTGACAGGAATCTTAAGAGAACATTTAACTTACTGCCAGTTTCAGGGAAGGAGAGCCCACAGTTTCTTCTAATAATACGTCATTTTATTATTGACTTTCGCTGAAAGAAAAATGGTTCTTCATGGAAATCCTGAAAAAGATTCTTCTGAGCTAAATTATTTCAGAATACCCTCATAAAAAACTAACTGAAGAGGGCTTCCCTGGTGGCGCAGTGGTTGAGAGTCCACCTGCCAATGCAGGGGTCACGGGTTCCTGCCCCGGTCTGGGAAGATCCCACATGCCGTGGAGCGGCTGGGCCCATGAGCCATGGCCGCTGGGCCTGCACGTCCGGAGCCTGTGCTCCGCAACGGGAGAGGCCACAACAGTAAGAGGCCCGCGTACCAAAAAAAAAAAAAAAAAAAAAACTGAATAGATATTAGCTGAAAGAGTTTGAGCTTAATTTTCATACTGGAGAATAATCTATTGGTTTGGAATGGAGATTTTGATTTTATAGTACAGCTTATTTGCATTTCAGGAGGCAGTATAATGTAAATAAAGTTAGATCTGGGTTTAAGTTCCAGCTCTGCCACTTAATAACTTGTATCTTTGGGCATGTTGTTAATTTTTCCAAGTTGCAGTGCCTTTTTCATAAGGTTATTGAAGGCTTACAAGATATTCATTTAAGAAGTACCTAACTCAGTCCTAGATACCTTGAAGGAACTGAACAAATATTGGTGTCATCCATCTTTTCCTGTGTTTACATGTGGACAAATGGGAATTTTGGTGAGAAATAAGAGGGGAATCACTTCCCTATGCTCCGGAAATATATTTTTCTGGCACTAACGGGAATAATATATCTCTTCTAATACTTGTTTTAGTCATAGTTAATGGCTTATGATAAGGTATGATGTTTGTTGCCTCTCTGCTTTTTTATAACTTGATCTTTAAATAAAAAAGCTTACACAAGGTTGCTTATAAGAGATATGTATGTGTTTGAATATATATACATATCACAAAATAGTCTTAAAATTTGAAGAGAATAACCATGAAGGCCATATAGTCCTTTTTGTTTCTTGGGGCAGGATTCCTCTCCCTGAACTCCTTGACTCTAGATAGGTATTAGTGCTCTATGTGAATAGCTTTAGTGATTGTGATCTTACTCCCTCTTAAGACAGTCATTCTGTTTTTAGAATGCTCTATTAATTAGGAAGTTCTTCCTCATTTTGTCCTTTATTATATCTCATAATAATCCTACCTGCTGATCCATTCTACTCATAGAGATTCACAGAATAAACAAACTTTATTCCACATGTGTGCAGGAATCATGTCTTAATCATCTTTCTATCCTCAGAGTCTAGGATAGTAAGTACCCAGCTCAAAATAGGGGTATTATTCAATGAATAATTGAGGTTCAGATTTTTAAGGCCCTTTTGTATTTTTTTCATATATAAACTTTTAAAATTTAGTCTACATTTTTATTACTCCTGGTCAAAAATTATTTTTTTCAACTGTATTGACAAAATTAAACAAGGAATATTGATTTATGTTTATGTCTGATATCACTTATCATATAATCTAGAAATTAATATTTCTTCCAAGGATAGAATTTTAAAATTCAACATCATTTACATCTCTTTCATTCATTTTTTCTTGCAATATATTCTATTTCTGAAGATTGAAACATATTAACATAGTGTCTTATTTCTTACACTTTCCTTTGCAGTGTCTTTTGTACTCATTACAGGTGATTACATTTTCTGTGCTATTAATAGAGTAAATGCTCTACTTCATTGGCTTATCAGACTGGACAAAAATAAGCAACATCCATCTATATACTATTTAAGAAAAAGATGTAAACATAATAATAAGGAAAAGTTAAAAGTACAAATATACATCATCCAAGCACTGACTAAAGGAAAGCTATTGTAGCTATATTAATGGTAAATCAAAAAAATGTTAAGGGAAAAAGCATTAATAGAAATAAATGGAGTTACTTCATAATGGTAAAAGGGCTCAATTCACCTAGAAGTTATAATAATTCTAAATATATATTCACATTTTCTGTGATTTTTAAACTTGCTCTATTATTTATTGCTTACATTTTTAAACTGAATGCTCTCTTCCTAATTTCATGCCATCACCAAATTTTTAAAATCATTTTTCTTGATAATCTTTGTTCATCTGATTTCTTACATAAAGTGAATGACCACCTTATTAATACTAATCCCTACAGCAGTCTGTTTGTGCTTACTGGTTCCTTTTACCATCAGTTCTCTTTATTTCCGTTCCTGTTTGACTACAGAACAAGGGTATTAGCTAGTAGTTGAGAAAGATATTTGATACTAAATTATATAAAATTACCATATGTAAGAACATCCTTACTGTGAATGACATAGTTTACAAAGCTATCTCTTTAGAATTCTATTTCTTATGCCCTTGAGTTGATCTCTCAGAAGTAAAGAACAGGCTGCCCATAGAAGGAGGAGGACCCATGTGTTTTGATTCCAACTACCCTGCTTTTCCTTTTTACTTCTTGTGGCTTGTTACTGCATTTTGGTATACAAGTAATAATTCTAAATCACTTCCTTTGTAAGTCATAGGTATGTGTTAAAATGCTTAGATTTACCTAGTTTTCCCAAATACTTATTTTTCAGAGTGCAGGTATAATCTTTTAGGAGTCCACATAACAATGTGTAAGCTATTACCTACTACACACCTTATTACATGTCTTGACACAGTATCCATTCCTATTTATTCAAGAAACATCTACTGTGTTTCTAGTCTTTGATAAGCAGTATTAGTGATACTGTAATAAAACTGTATTAGTTTTATTGAACAGAATAGTAAATTCTCACTTACCCTTTTGTTCCTTTCCTAAGAAATCCAGCATTTAATTCAATTCCTTACATTGGGGGAGGGGGAGAACAATTACCACAGAAACATGGGTGTCATTTTAATTATAAAATAAATTAATGGATATCTTTAAATTTTTCAGGATGAGAGAGACCCAGAGAAAGAAGATGAACTGGAACTGAAAAGAGGTCTTTTATATAGAGACTCTGCCTATGACAGTGACCCAGAGTATAGGTATGAGCTTGATTAATACAGTGTATAGAGATCTTCTCATAGTTAGTATAAAAATAATCTGGTTTTTAATCTGCAGGATTTGTGGCAAATTTAGACTCAATATTTATTTATTTATTTATTTATTTATATTTTATTTTAACTATATAAAATCCTATTATAGTATTTTAATGTTTGCCTTACTGAAAATTTTCAGTGAAAACAAATATAGTCTATTAATGGTGGTGCCTTTGATCCTACTTAAGATTTCTAGTGTATTTGGCTGCCTTGCAAATCCACATATTCAGGACTTATTTCAGGATGTATTTATTCTCATCCTGAATAAATGAGGAAACAACAGGTTTCAAAATTTAGATCATGAGTAAGCCTTTTTTAATAACATAAGAGAAATTCAGTTCTTCTAGCCTAAAATTTCAGAAATGTTAGTAATAATACAATTTTTGCAAAATTATACTAGCAAATCTCATGAAGACTTTTGAAAACTTTGTGTTAATTGCCATTAAGTGTGGTATTAAAAACTGAATGTAAATTGTGAGTTTATATAACTAAAGTTTCTCTGAGGCCTTTGATGCTATACCACTGATTACTATATGGCTTCCA
Source organism: Physeter macrocephalus (assembly GCF_002837175.3). Classification (NCBI taxonomy): domain Eukaryota; kingdom Metazoa; phylum Chordata; class Mammalia; order Artiodactyla; family Physeteridae; genus Physeter; species Physeter macrocephalus. Next base: position 144,491,228 of record NC_041217.1, read on the forward strand.
CCTTCCTGAGTTTCCTGAAAAACAAGTGTAAGAAAAAAGCTTCAGATAATGGAATATGTTTTATTGCTAACTGGTGTTTTGGACTGAAATCTCTGATCCTTGCCCTGGTAAACTAGGCTAGGCATTCCGTAAACATGTGAGGACTTTTCCTTTTGTCCCTTACACAGAGTATAAATGTGAACTCCTGTCCAAAGTTACTGCTTCCCATCCTTGAGGAAACCTGGGTCTCTCATGAAGGAAAGTAGTGTATTTTAAATGAGTTTGAAGAAGAAGCAATCCAAATGGGAAAAGGAAGGGCCAAGAAAGTACATACCTTGAGGAAGAATTTGTACCCTTTATTGTTGTTACTTAAACTTCTAATTCTTAGATTTGCATTATATGGATTAGCATCCCAATTTTGGGTTCTGTATCCACGTAATTAATTCTAATTGGGGTAAGAAGTGAGTAGGGTTGATAAAGCAAAGGGTCTGATTTTCAAACTTTTGTATGTATAATATGCTTCTTAAAAATATAGATTTCTACTGTCTATCTCCATAGATTATGGTTCCTAACATACAGAGGTGTGACCTAGAAATCTGCATTTTAAAAAATATCATGAATGATTCTAGTGAAGGTAATATAAGGACCATATTTTGAAAAACATTGGTTTCTATTTAAAGTTTGCCATAAACCTTAGTATTGGTTCTTTTTCCAGTTCACCAAGCAATGTTAATGGCTAAGCTTTTGGTCACCTGAGACTGTTTTAGTACCTCTCAAGTGAGAGAGTTAAGCAGAGCATCAGGAAAGTTCTGCTTACACATTTCTGAGATTACTTTATATTCCTTGCTGCTTCTCTTGGACCAGTAGGACATACTTGGACCAATAGGACACAGTGGTCAGTGCTTCAAGACATTTTATAAGAGTATCTTTGATATTAGCTCCAGAAGCTACTGAACTGATCAGGGTATTATTTTGGTTTTATCCCCAAGTCATATTATATAGTAGGCCAAGAAGTCACCCCATTCTATTTTCCATCTCAAAGATGAGAGAACCCACACTCAAAGTAGTCACCCACTTGCTTGCCTTAAGTCTTCTATCAGCAGAAATCAAGAGGGAACTTGAGATCTTGGCTAAAAATTACCCCTCTGCAGACATCCATTGACACAGGGGTCAAGAGGAAGTCTGTATGGACCTCTGGAGTGGCTGAGTGAAGAGCTCAGCAAATCCTCTCCTCCGAAAGCAACAAAATTGAACAGAATTGTCAAAAACAACAATTTAAGGACTCTGGAAATTGACCAAAGGAATATAACAAATTGAGAAGCGTTTATCAAGAAAATCTACTGGGCTTCCCTGGTGGCGCAGTGGTTGAGAGTCCACCTGCCGATGCAGGGGACACGCGTTCGTGCCCTGGTCCGGGAAGATCCCACATGCCGCGGAGCGGCTGGGCCCGTGAGCTATGGCCGCTGAGCCTGCGCGTCCAGAGCCTGTGCTCTGCAACGGGAGAGACCACAACAGTGAGAGGCCCCCGTACTGCAAAAAAAAAAAAACTATGGCCGCCGAGCCTGCGCGGCCAGAGCCTGTGCTCTGCAACGGGAGAGACCACAACAGTGAGAGGCCCCCGTACTGCAAAAAAAAAAAAAAGAAAATCTACTGAAGCTCAATAAGAGCAGTGGGAGTCTGTGGCATTTTACCTGGAGCTCCAGTCCCCATCCCCCAACCCCCAGCTCCTCAGCACAAAAGCTCTACTGGGGTGGTCATGCCAAAAGACAGGCAGCTCTGCTGCCAGAGGGGACTGACTTTTTATGGCACATAGCATAGGAAATTTCATGTGTGGGGGGATTAATGGAAACAATAATGATCCCACTGGCAAACAATAAGGGAAGGCTGAGGTCTTACTTACTGCTTACTGGGGCAGACAACAAAAATCCAAGGACAAGATAGCCACAGTTGTCCTTGATAAAGTTCTATGTATCCCTGGTAGTCTAGAACATTATGTGTATGTATAAGGCTGTAAACATGTTCAGGAGAGACCAGAGAGCATATTAGGGAGCCACGACTCCATGGCTGAGTGTGAGGCCTTATGAAGGCATAAAGCAAATTCCAGGGCAGCTTTATCAACCAGATAAACTTTGAATGTATTCCCTAAGCCACACATAGGTCCACTAGCAAAAGATGGAAACGTTATAGGATTATTGACTCTGACCAATCATTTGTTGGTCATCAAGCTATGTTGATGCAGGGGCAACCCCTAGGAGGCCAGGCTTAAAAATAGAAACAATAATTGAAAAAAAAAAAAAAATGAAGAGACACCAGCGACTACACAGTGCAAGGGAAACAGACTTCACAGCATAGGTCCAGGCAAGTCACTAAACAATCAAAAACAACTTGGTAAGGAGTAAGAACCCAGAGTTGCTACAATTTTTATCTAAATTGTTGTTTTCAACAAAAAATTATGAGACATGCAAAGAAACAGTAAAGTGTGATCCATACTCATGAAAAATGAGTTACTAGAAACCTCCTGAGGCAGCCCTGGGGATGTAGCAGCTATGTTTAAAGAACTAAAGAGAAGTATAATGACAGTCAAATAGAGAGTATTCATGAAGAGATAGAAATTATTTTCTTTCATATTTTTCCCAGGAAAAACTATGCCCAGGACTCAATCCTTTATCTTATGATCTAGATATTATACATTGTGGCTATCAGCCATGGAGTACAGCAGATGTTCCATGTTTTCTGCAGGAAGAGCAGAATGGCAAATTAGAGTGCTTGTTATTTCATCTTCCGGGCATCAGCCTATCCATGCTAGCTGTCCTGTGTTTTCCATCACCCTTGAGAATGAAATTCACTTGAAAGAAATCTCTTGTCAAGGAGTTATTAAGTGACCTTTTACGTCCAATAATTGGGGATTTGAGAGCTGGATTGGGGAAACAATTTACTACCCATGAAGACGTCCTTTTCAACTTTCATATTGCCTACGTTTCAGAAAATTTTAGACATTTGCTATGGTAGCCTTGCCAATTTCCAGGGCCCTGGGATGCTCTTTCTCCTTTTAGTACCTTCTATATATTTTTCAAATTTCTTCAATTTTCAGGATGTTGAAATTTCTCTGTACTGTAGTACACTTCTGGCATCATTATTCAATTTGATCATTAGTCCTAACTAAAGACCAGGCATGAGGTGATGCTTCATGTAGATGGGAGTTGGCCACAAAAAGAGAGGGGAAGATAAAAATAATTTTAACTTCATGTTTAGAACATGACTTGGCCTTTTATGACTATTGCCCCAAATTTTTAGCTGTGTTGTTCTTTTATGGAACTAGCTATTGATATAAACTTTTTTCTATTGTGCATGTTTTGCAGGTTATTAGCAGTAAGAATATGCTCAATATAAATGCTTTAATTATGAAATTGTTTATGACAGAATCTCAAACTGAGTAATTTAAACTTTGACTATACATTTTTGAATAACACAGATTGACTATAGTTTTCATTTCCTGCCCATTGCTCACTTTCTGATTAACTTGATGAATTTACCAAGATGTCTTTAGTACTAATAAATGAACGAAAAAAAAGTCTAAATAATATATAGACTTAAAGTCTCTTGAATAACTAAGAATAAGCTTTCAGTTTTAAGTGAGAAAACGTTGCTCAAATCTAATTTGAATTATTTGGATTTTGTGTTACCTGGTATTTTTATTGATATTTCAGACTAATTTGTGCCTTGGTTCTGTTACAGTATGATGTCTGGAATAACCAATGTCTTCTTGTTTATCTAGTGAATGCCTACTCATTCTTTAGGACTAAATTCAAGTTATTCCCTCTTCTGAGATACCTTTTTTGACCTCAGCAGACTGTTAGTCATTTTCTCCTTTATCCTGCCACTTCCTCTCGCATATATAATTTCAATTAGCAATATTTATCTCACAGTGATCATTTCATTATATGTCTGTTTTGCCCCCTTCTGTTAAGTGTGAGGCACAGGTGTTGTGCTTACCTTTGTTTTTTGACTGCCCATCAAGGTCTCTCACATGTACTAGGAGCTCAATTTAAAAAAAACAGTTCAAATATTAAAATTGGGTCTTTTATTAATAATGATCAGTTGCATTTGCTGAAACTCTTTATTATTAAATATCACATATTGTTGTGATATTTAATAACATCTCTAGATAAGGAATCAACAGTGGAATTAATAATTATGAAAGCTGTTAGAACTTATTTGTTGTCAGTGGCTCATTTCTGCACACCCTTACTCAGAGAATGGAAGTAAATGACGTATAAGTAACCAGTCTTCAGTATATTCATTTGAATAGATGTCTATTAATGTTTACTGTATAGTTTCTGTGAATAATAAAAGAAGATAAATGGTAACATGCAATTTTTTTCCCGAAGCTTTTAAAATTTTATAGAAAAGCCACTAATTTAGTGCTTTCTAAAGTGTAATGCCTAGACCAGCAGCATCAGCATGACCCTGGTACTTGTTAGAAATCCAAATTCTTGGACCCCATCTCAGACATCCTCAATTAGTAACTCTGGGGGTGAGGCTCAGTAATGTGAGTTGTAATAAGCCCTCCAGATGACTCTAATGTGTATTAAAGTTTGAGAATTACTGCTATAATTTATCAGTAAATTTTGATGTCTTTATGGCATTTTATCTTTGTGTGGTATATTTAAAGATACAAAATGCTTTACAGATTTTATTAGACCATAGTTTAGTCTCTCCCTATCATCTATTCTGAACTCCAAAATTTTGAGTATTTTCCTTCCTACATTCCATCCATCCATCCATCCGTCCGTCAATCTATCCATCATCCATCCATTCAATGTCTATAGAGCATACATCACATCCTCAATACTATTCTACATGTTTTGTCAAAGTTTTGCTTGATAGGAACCTTTATAGAGTATTATGGGAAGGAATTCATCTCTTATATTATGTCTTTATATTGAATCTTAGATCACAAGTTTAAAGTGTAGAATATGCATCATCATCTTTTAATGTCACTTTCAACTCTGGTTATTTGAGTACAAATGGCAAATGGCCAATATTTGTATTCTCATGACCTTCCAGTTATTTATTAGAATTAATATTATTTGCATGGCATATCCATCTTACCCCCTGACCTTCGTTTTCATGTATATCACCTTATAGATATTTTATCTGAAAACTATGTGTAAAGTAGTATGTACTTTGGTCTTCATTTCATACTGATATAGAAAACACCGTCAGGGTTTCAAGTGAGTTTACCCTTCTGTAAGCAAAATACTAGTATCCTAGTCCATGTTAAGCTGCCTGAGACCCTTCTCTTCTCTGTATATATGCTAGGCCTTAAAAAATAAATTTATAATTTATACCTTAGCAATATTTAAGATTTGAAAGTGCTCGGTTCTCAGATATTATCCTGGTCTCTGTTCTTTTTTGTCTTTTTTTCTCTTAATAGCTTTGTCATTATTAAATAGAGGGCTCCCTATTCAAGTAGCAAGAGTAAATTGCCAAAAAATGTACTGCATTTAATAAAATAGCAGTTTTATCCCTGCTTTAAAGATAATCATTTTATGTTATATAGCACTAATGCAGTGTTTTGTAGAGTAGGAACTTTGAATGCTTTGAATGAATGAATGCTGGAGATACTCATGGTAAAATACAGAAGTGTAGTGTTTAAAAGCCTATTACTATAATAAGACTTTTTAAGTGTCGCTTACACATTGTAAACTTATTAATATTCCCAATAATGGAAAAGCAGAACTGACTCAATATGTTCACAGTTTATTAGTTAGATAGCCAAATACTTCCATGTCTAGAAGTAAATGTTGCTTTTAAGATTCTGCTACTCTTCGTTTGCACCTGTCCATACGTATTAGAACCTGTTCAGCAAACACCTCTGTTTTGCAAACACCTCTGTTTTGCAATTCAGACTTCTAGGATGAGCCAATTCCCAAATTCTCTCCGGAGAACTACAGTACTGTTTACTAAATTGAAAATTTTGCAATTTTAAATAGAAATAAACTTCCTGTCAAAATTTGCAAGATTTTAAAAGCATTCGGTTGTCTGTTTTGGCCACTTCAGCTCTTTTTTACAGACCCTTATCAGGTTCACAGTTGCTCCTAAAAAAAGATTTCTGAATTTTATTTATTCATTTATTCATTCACATGATAATTTATGATAGGGATTAGGAATTTGATTTACAATCTCAGAAAAACCTACACGATGATTTTTAAAGTTAGCAGCCCTACTATTGCTTACCTTTCTGAGATTTGGGTAGTAGCTTAATAAAAATTCAAATTTCTGTTGACTAGGTTTATTGTGGTAGAACTAGCCTGGCAAAATATAGAGTTCAGAAAAGAACATTATCATCTGACCATCAGTATGCAGTAAAGTTGATGACTGTGGACAACAGGGAGATTAGGGACAGATCTGTGTTTTGTGAAATATTAATTAGTGCCTGACTTGACATAAAACAAAAAAAGCAACAAATAAACCAAATACAGCTAAACAAACAAAACACAACATGTGGGACTCCTGAAGTAGTATGAGGGAACAGAGGCAAATGTGGGGACTTAGGCTGGTAGATATACTTGCAGAGGTACAAAGTACCTGCAGAAGAAGTTCTATTAATGTATTTGTGTGTGTGATTTCTCTATCACTTGACTCAAATTGTCCAAAAAACTGTTTTGAGTGACTGTTTTAGCAGGAGTTAGGCTTGGTGAGAAACTGTATGAAAGAAATTGTATTCAGTTGGCTAGACTATTTCTTAAGCAAAGCTAATGAAAGAAAGGTGGAAACTATATGAAAGCAATAGCCTTGAGACATGGCTAAGGCCTTTTGAAAAATTTTAAAGATTATACTAACATTATTAGAAATTGTGTTAATTACCTCTCTGAAGCTGAATGAACAAGGTAAAAGTAAGGATAATCATGTTTGTTATTTTCACAATTTTCCAGTGTGAAAGAGATGGTACCAGGTGTAAAGAAAGTTTGATAGGATCTAGTAATATTGCTGGAAAGTATGAAATAGAATCCCATTTTAGCAAAGCCATCAGGAAATAGACCTATTGTCATGATTCACAGAAGTGAATTTTTTAATATTATTATAAAATATATCAACTGTAACAGAGGAATGTACTTAAGATTGGTGTGTCCTAAATAACAACAATGAAATGAATATCCATTTACTCATCATCCAGCTTAAGAAATAGAACATAACCTATACCAATAAAGCCACCTGTGCCCCTAACCAATTGCATCTCTTTCCATAGAGATAACTGTTATTGTGACTTTTCTGATAAACTTCTCTTTTTTTTCTTTATAGTTACACCACACATGTATCTATCCTTAAGCAATAAATTATTTAATTTTCCTTGTTTTAAACTATTCTTTATAAATGTAATTATAACTGTGTATTGTGTTTCCTTTTTTCCACTCAGTTGATTTTTCAGTTTCATCTATATTGATGCATGTAGCTATAGATAGTTCATTTGCTCTGCTGTATACTATACCGTTGTATGCATTCACTACAACTTGATTTATTTGTTCTAATGTAGATGGATATTTAGGTTGCTTGCAGTTCTTAGCTGTATTATGAAGAGTGTGATTATGAACATGTTTGTACATGTCTTCTTGTACACATATGCAAGAATTTTGCCAGGGTACCTAGGAGCCAAGTGGTTGGGTTGAAGTTGCATATTTAACCTTACTGACTCATGCCAAATGGTTTTACAAAGTAAGTATGTAAGTGTTCTCATTACTTTACATCCTCATCGACACTGTGGCAAGCTCTAAGAATGATAACACAGCCACTTTGTGCCTTTTTTTGTGACCACTTTTATTGAATTCAGGTGGTAGATTGACTTCAGGTGAAATAGCAAATTATTTTTACAGATATCCAGCTCCGAGAGTTGCTATTTCACAATTCACAAGTAACATCATGGGACTGATAAGCCAGGGAGGAAATTGTTTGTTTTGTGTGGAGTGAGATTCCAAATATATGAAGACAATATTTGTAACATTTAATAGCAAGGACATACAGTTTTATATGGCACAAACTCCATAATCTCTAACATGCCTGAGAGGTCTTATCTATAACAAGTACTTAATTTATTAAAGTGGGTTCATTATTTGTTTAAAAAATAAAATAAACTCAGTCTTTTAAAAAGTCAATGTTTTATTTCTAGCAAATTTTAAAAAAGCACTATCAAGCCTTCAGAAAGAGTTTCCTTTTCTTCTCTATTCCCATTACAACGAGCCTAGTCCTGGTCTATTTTATAGCTTCTATCTGTTCTCTCTCTTTTTTCTTCAACACCCTCAAAATAACAGTATTTCTCTATTGCTTCAAATACAGACTCTTCCACCTTGTTTTCCGTTTTCTAAAAGTGATTCATATTCAGTCAAATTTTCTACTCCTCTTTGAGGACAATAGCATGCCACAGTGGAAAGGACATTAGAGCCACAGAAATGGTATCCTTTTCCATTCCGCCGCTTACTACCTGAATAGTCTTAGGCAAGTCACTTGACTTCACTGAGTCTCAGTTTCCACAGTTACCAACTTCAGAGGGTTGTAAGATTTTTTATAAATATGTATAAATATACATAAAGTACCTAGTAGTTCAATGCCTTATATTTAATAACTTTTGTGTGCCAAGTAAGCACTGTACTATGCACTTTACATATATTCTCTTTGATTTTTACAACAATACTGCAAAAATACAGTAAAGGAAGCTGAGACCCTGGACAATTGAATAAATCACCCAGGTTCCCACAGCTTACAAAGATGGAGCTGGAATTCAGTTCCAGGTCTGCCTGACTTTAGAGGCCAAGCACTCTCATAACTGGCCATACCATACCATCTGTGCCCTGCTTTTACCTTGCCGCACCTCTCTCTCTTCTCAGAATTTCTTTTTAACTCTCACATACCATTTTCATTTTATTGTTTTGTAATTGTTGCATGCAAATAGTGTCACTCTTTGAAGGCATAAGCCTTGTCATATTTTATATCTCAAAGCCCAAACAGAGTACCACACACCTATAAAGTACTTAGTAAATATTTGATTTATATAGTACTACTTCTCATTTTGTTTCCTCATTGTTTTAATCTTTTATATCCTTTTTTATAGCTCATTTCAGCAGCCACCTGGCGCTCTCCATTTGGATGATGGCGAATACTGGTCCAACAGGGCAGCCTCTTACAAAGGAAAATCCCACCGACCCATCTTTGAGAACAGCATGGACAAGATGTACAGGAACTTATACAAAAAGGCCTGTAGTTCTGTTTCTCATACACAGGAAAGCTGTTGAGACCAGTGGTGATAAACTGTATGAGTGTCCTTGTCAACTTCTCAATGAAAACGTTTGATGTGATCAGTATCTGTATTCCTTTTCTTTTAAACAGGTGGTTCTAATTGAGTACAGTAGTTAGACTTGAATAAGTGTATTACTTCAAATGATAAATTATCCTGGGCAAGGCTTCTTTTTCCAGTCACACTAAAGAATGCTATATTCTAAAAGTCAAAGCTCTGCAACACAATCACAACCTCCATTCTGATTCTGAGAAGGCTGTTCTGTCACATCTCTCTCATATCACCAGCTACAAATCCAAAAACATATTCTCTCTAGAAATGTTCTTCTGCCTTAATCACCTTGTAATTTTCTTTTCACCTACTTGACTGGTTATCTTGTCTAAGATTTAATTATTATTATTAACTCCCTTTTCTTGGTCATGAGCAGAAAGATATACTGTACGAAGATGAATTTCCCAGGAGTTTAAACCCTGTTTTAACTACTATTTTCTACCATTTGCTCCCTCAGAAAAGGCTATTGATATGTCTTAGCTCCTAAGATACAGCTTTCTAAAGTTTCTATAATCATTCACTTCCTCTTCTCTAAAAGAACTACCTAAGTTACTTAAAATGCTTAACAGTTAGCTAGAAATAAGAATGACCATGGGTAATCCACAATGTGAATAACTGATTTTTAAAGACAGAATATTTTGCATGATTTTTTTCTAGAGCCATATCTTTGGTGCATCCAGAATCAGAAAATAGCCTTTGTTAATAAGCCTGTAGAGACTCAGAAAGAATAAGGGACTTATATTGTAATTTCATCTCTTTAGAGTTTTCATAGGTATCAAATAGCCCAAGAAAGTAGCATCCTTACTTTAAAGGACACTTGGAACTGTAAAGGGGAGGAAAATATTAGAGCGTAACTCTTTGTACTAGAAAGTTGTTAGTTGATAAAATTATCTTCTCCTCCATGCCCCAAACACACCTGTGAGGCCAGTGAGGCTTTGAAGATATGAAGAAATCAGTTACCTTGTATTCACCAGAGTGAGTGGAAGAAAAGCAGAGAATAGGAAATGGTAAACTTGGCTTATAAACTTGAAGAGTTGACTACAAGGTAATGTTTTCTCATTGACTCCATCTTTGGTTAATTTTATAGTTATGATCTTAAAAGAAAAAACTTGAGTTAAACTCTATTTAAATTGGAATCAGCATGTAAAATTGGGTGACTTATTTTTGTAATAGGAGAAAATACATAATACTTATCATCCAATAATAAGACTTTTTTACTTTGTGTTTGAGTGTTTTATCTGCAGCAATCTGCAAGGTATTGGAAAGCACATCAGAGATAGGGGCCAGGTGTCCTAGGCTTTAGATCTCTGGTCCTTAGTTTCCTCAGTTATCAAATGGAGAGAATGGAGTAGGTCAGCATTTCCTGAACCATGTTCTTTAGACCACTGTTCTGGGAGATGGCTATAGGAAATATAAGTATTTCATTGGTCATGTAAGTTTAGGAAAAATCTATGCACTATATTCACACCCCTCAAACTCAGAGAGTCGTGCGTATGATAACAGGAGTGAAAGAGGGTGCTACTGATGCTGAAAAAAACAGTGGTAAACTGGAGCTGTCCGGGCACACTACATGTGGTCATCTTAGTCATAGTAAACAGTAGCATGTTAGAGGCTCTAAGAAATCCTGGCATAAATATGTTTTGCTCTAGCATCTAGAAGAAAGTCTGACACATAGTTGGTGCTCATTAAATATTTATTGAATTACCCCAGAATTTCCTAAGCTAAATTGAGTGTGTAACAATATTTGTTGTTATGGTTATCTTTCCCCTCCCATTCTGCTCCCCCAACTCCCCATACTTCCTCTGAAATGCCATCTGCAGGTACATATGAACACAGTCAGGGAAATACTGGACTACACAACCACTGAGCTACCCTCTGGCTATAAGTTATATGTTGATGTTTTGTATAAGCTTTTGAAGGTCAACATTGAATGATGGTTTTTTTTAAAAAATCATATGTTCAACGAAACTTAGTATTTTTGCCCCTTTGGTAGAAACAAATGAAAAATCCCTCCCTTTAAAAGTTGCTTCTGGTGAAAAGAACAAATCTGAACTTTAAAGAAAATATTTGCTCTCATAGAAAATCTCCTGAGTGAATAAGTATCACAAAAATTACTTATTGCACCTATATTTGCCATTGTCATACAAAGGCCACCAAAAAATGGGTCTGAAAGGGGAACTTTAGAAAGTGATATTTTGAAAGACATTTTCCTATGGATTAAATTTGACGTCTCTCTGAAGGATCAGATGTAAATTTCCACATACGTAGCATCTTTGCTAAGTGTCTATTTCCATTCCCTAGGGGAAAGAGTGGTTTTTGTTGCTATCCTTAACTATTACTGTGAATTCTTATGTTGTATTATCTTTTAAGAGTAAAACCTTTAAGTACTAATAGTTGCCTTTTCTCATTGAAAGAATCAGAAAGGTGCAGTAGTTTTTTCTCTTAATCTTTTTTTAATATCCCCTAAAATCTAGTAATAGTTACTAGGCTTAATATGAAAGATAAATAGGTCTGTCGTCTTCTTTTTAATGTAACTTTTCCTTTAAGTTAAAAACAAAAAAAGACCCTGGGAATTTTAGGAAGGAAAATGTTAATTCAACTAAGAAAAAAGATGAATCATTGGACTGAGAATGAGTTCTCCCTGGTTTCACTACTAGTTGTATAACTTTGTTTAAGTCATTTTATCCTTCTTGGAGCTCAGTTTTCTTACTTGTAAGATGAGGAAGGGGTTAATTTAGAATGACCTTTTAATGTTCCAACATTTTTCTAGTTCTATAATTGATCAATATAGAAGATTAGGAGGTTCTAGGCAGCAGAGTTGTGTTGTGATTTCAAAGATTAAGCCCTTGATTAAAAATCTGGACCAAATGGAGAATTCTCATTATTGTGTTCATTTTCTAATAATAGGTTTTTTTTAGATAGTTAATATACTACAAAATTCACCCTTTAAAAGTATACAGTTGAGGGCTTCCCTGGTGGCGCAGTGGTTGAGAGTCCGCCTGCCGATGCAGGGGACACGGGCTCGTGCCCCGGTCTGGGAAGATCCCACATGCCGCGGAGCGGCTGGGCCCGTGAGCCATGGCCTCTGAGCCTACGCGTCCGGAGCTTGTGCTCCGCAACAGAAGAGGCCACAACAGTGAGAGGTCCGCGTACCGAAAAAAAAAAAAAAAAAAAAAAAAAAGGTATACAGTTGAGTGTTTTTTAGTATATTCACAGAGTTGTGCAACTGTAACCACTAGCTATTTATAAAATATTTCATCACTCCAGAAAGAAATCCTGTACCCATTAGCAATCACTCCTCATTCCCTTCTCCCCTCAGCTCCTGGCAACCACTAATCTGCTTTCTGTTTCTATGCTTATTCTGGACCTTTCATATAAATGGGATTATATAATATGTGACTTTTGTGTCTGGCTTCTTTCACGTAGCATAATGTTTTCGGGACTCATCCCTGTTGTAACATGTATCAGTACTTCATTTCTTTGTATTACTAAAAAATGATCCATTGTATGGATATATCACATTTTATTTATCCATTCAGTTGGTGGGCATTTCATTGTTCCCACTTTGGGGATATTATAAAAAATGCTGGTACTATTAACACTTGTGAAGTTTGTGAGGACATATCTTTTTATTTCTCTTGAGTATACACTTAGGAGTGGAATTGTTGGATCATATGGAAACTCTATGTTTAACATTTTGAAGAACTGCCAAACTGTTTTCCAAAGTGACTCAACCATTTTACAATTATTATGTTTATTTTTATCTTACCTTAGGAAGAACTTAGGCTAGTTACACATTGAAGCACTCATTCACCCATTTATCACATATTTATTGAGCACTGTGTTAGATATAGAGTATAAAATTTTTAAATGTATCTTTCCACAAGCATGCAGATTCTATTGAGAGAGACAAATAAGAGTGTATTTCAACATTTACAGTGGTTTGGTAACTTCTATGATATAAGAATGCAAGAATGAGGATAGGGCATGCTAGCTTGATGCAACAGAACCTGAAAAAGTGTGAAAATGGGAGACAGCATGATTGTTCAGGAAGCTCCAAGCGCTTTAGCTGGAGATTGTGTGCAAGGTTGCAAACGCTTTGGTGGGACAGTTAAGAGGACCGCAAAGAGAACAACAGTCCTGGAGCAGCATTAGATGTGGTAACATTTGAGCTGGACATTGAAAGATGGGAAGGACTTTTGTGAACAGGAAACCAAGATGGAATAAACTCAGTATTGATCAGCTTTTATGAGGGTGGAGGTGGAATTGAGGAAAATGTCCAGTAATCAGTTAAAGATCTAGAACTTGGGAGAACTCAAGAATACAAAATGGATTTTTGAAGTCAGATCAAAATAATGAATTCAGATCAAAATAAACAAAAGCTCTATGTTGTTTGTGTCCTAATTTGTATGTGACCATAATAGGCGCCCTGAGAGTAGTGGAACCCAAGTAATTGTGCTTTTTACTTATTACTGAGGCCATCATGGTAGTGAGTTAGTTTGAGGGCCACCCTTTTAGAAATTAAGAAAGATATTCTCCTCCCAATCCCAGATTCTCTAACTAGCTAGAAATTTATGTACAAAATGAAGAGGTAAGAGGGAAAAGTGAACTTTTTGTTATTAAGTTATGAGAGTGTTATTTATCTCTGAATGATATACTTTGAGTTTAATTATATGAAGTTCCTTAGACAGACAGAACTTGTGACTATTCACCCATGTCTACTCAGTTTCAGGCAATCTGCAAGGCACTGACTGACATCTAGAGATAAACATAAACCTAGTTCTTGACCCTAGTTTGTGTGAGGAGACTGACATTTACTTATTAACGGTGAGAGAAGACTATAATAGATAGAAATGCTGTAAGGTTTGCAAATATTTTCTCCTATTCCATTGGTCATCTTTTCATTCTGTTGATTGTTTTCTTTGCTGTGCAGAACCTTTTTAATTTGATGTAGTTCCACTTTGTCTATTTTTGCTTTTGTTACCTTTGCTTTTGGTGTCATATCCAAGAAATAATTGCCAAGACCAATGTCAAGAAGATGTACCCCTATATTTTCTATAGGAGTTTTACAGTTTCAGGTCTTATGTTTAAATCTTTAATCCACGTTGACTTGATTTTTATGTATGGTATAAGGTAAGGGTCCAATTTCTTTTTTTTTTTTCTTTTTTTTGCATGTGGATACTACAATTTTCCAAACACCACTTGTTGAAGAGACAATTTTTCCCCATTGTATGTTCTTGGCACCCTTGTCAAAGATCAGTTGACTGTATGTGTTACTTTATTTCTGGGCTCTCTATTCTGTTCCATTGCTATTTATCTGTCTTTATGCCAGTACCATACTGTTTTAATTACTATGGGTTTGTAATTTAGTTTGAAATCAGGAGTGTGATGCCTCCAGCCTTTTTGTTCTTTCTTAAGATCACTTTGGTTATTCTGAGTCTTTTGTGGTTCTATATGATTTTATGATTGTTTTTTCTATTTCTGTAAAAAATGTCATTGGATTTTTATGGGCTTAACAATGAATCTGTATATCACTTTGGGTAGTGAACATTTTAACAAGCCACATGGTAACCACACACACAAAAAAACATAAACATAAAGAAGATATACAAAATTAAAAAAGAAAGGAATCAAAGAATGTCACTATAAAAAAAATCAACAAAGCACAAAGGAAGACAGCAAGAGAGGAATAGAGGAACAAAGTAAATATAAAACAGAAAACAACAAAATGGCAAAAGTAAGTCCTTTCCTATCACTGATTACCTTAAACATAAATTAATTAAACTCTCCAATCAAAAGACATAGAGTAGCTGAATGGATAATAAAACAAGATCCAACTATATGCTGTCTACAGGAAACTCACTTTATATTTAAGAACATACATAGGCTAAAAATGAAGGAATGGAAAAACACTATTCCATGCAAATAGTAAACAAGAGAGCATAGATGCCTACATTAATATCAGAAAAAATAGACTTTAAGTGTCAGAAGCATCACTACATTTCTGTTGCAGTATAAGTTTAAAGAAGTTTAGCTTTCTGAGTTTATGATATAGTTCAGAAATAAGGTGAGAGAAAATCTTTAATGCCTTTGAATATATGTAATAGAATTGAGATTAAGTGTATCCTAGTAGAGGCTTACTTTTATCAGTGAAAGTCATTTTTCACTGGAGTTTTTGTGTGTTTGTTTTTTAGTAAAATTAGTGATATATGTAAATAAAATGTTGAAGAAGGATTTATGTATATATGTTTTCAGAAAGTTCTATTTCTACGGCATTGACAACAACATTGAATGGTAGAAAAAGCACTTTCTTCACAATTTTTCTGAACCTCATTTTTCTTACCTGTGAAAAAGGATATTAATAAACACTGCCCTCCATTTCTCATAGCGTATTAGGATTAAATAGGAAGTAAATGTGGACATTCTTCTACATATATTAGGCACTACCTAATTACTTTTTGGAAGTGATCTGGGAAAAGAAATTTGCAGTTTGAAAAATATTCCATCTGGCATAATAGAAATACTGTTGTTTGTAGAGTTGAACAGACCTCAGATTTCTTTCTCTGTTTCCTTGTCACGTCTGTGGTGTTACTTAACTTTTCTGAACTTGTTTTCTCACTTGTAAAATGGAAGCTATTTTCATAGGTTTCTTGTGATCATTTAAAGAGTTAATGCATGTGGAACATGTTGTACAATGCATGGTGCTCAATAAAGGGTAACTGTAATAACTAAAATTCCAAGTCAATATAGAGGTGGTATTCTGAAAGATCTTGAGGATCTGATTGGAGAAAAAAATGGAATAAATGTAAAAATGTTTTCAAAATTATTTTAAGACACAAGACCAAATTATTCAGATTTTTTTGGTATGGCTCTTAAATTTACTAGTTATTTAGTTTATGTAGGTTGTATAGTATTATGAGAAGAGTCATATACCTGGGTTTGTATTCTATACTGTGGTGCTGTCTGGAGATATTAGAGCTTAATTTTATTATTTATAAAATGAGAATGATACCTACCTAGGATGGTTACTGTGAAGAACATATTAGGTAAATGATGCAAAGTGACTAGCATTGTACCTGAAAAATAGTAGATGCTTAAAATTGATTTAATACCCTTTCCCTTTCATTAGTTTCATCATTTTGTGCATAAATCCACCCAGGCATAGACAGCTACCTTAGCATCATTATTTTTACTATAATATTTAAAATCCTGTTAACCTTGTATATGTTGTGCACTTCGGTAGAGGTTTTACATAGATTTTACAAGTGAAACTAAACACATGACTTTAGTCTTTGAGAATATTGTCCACTTCAACTTTATATGTGACTTCTCTCACTTGTCAAGGTATTATTTTTAAAACAAAAATAAATTTAGTTTGAGGGTATGTCCTATTAACCAGTTTTGATAGTAGGAAGTTTATTTTGTCCTTCGTTTATTTTGGATTTAGCACAGTTATGTTTTGTAAATTAACCATATCCTTTTGATTTGGGGGATGTTAGGGGTAGAAGTTAGAGTAAATCACCCTAATTCAATAGAAGTAACCCTGGATCATCTCAGCCAGATGCACATCCCTGCAAGTCTTAAAAATTTATAATAATGTGATTGAGCAATCACGCTTTTCAGAAAACTGTACTGTTTGACACTAGTCACAGAGATATATGTATGTGTGTGTGTGCGTGCACTTACATACATATACACATGCACACAAAACTTTTTTTAAATAGACTAAGGTTTACCAGGTAATTTTTTAGAAGTCTTAAATTTTTAAAATGTTAATTACAAAAATTTTCTTTAGCCATCTCAAGATATACGTAAAATAAATTTTAAAATATATTTACATGTTTTTGGAAATTGCTGGCTAATGAGTGTTATATTTTAGTTATTTCATCTTACTGCATATAAATTATTCACTGCTCAGAAAAATAGCCTAGTGGTTAAATACACAGCCTCTGGAGTCACACTGCTAGATTCCAATCACACTTCAACCACTTAATAACTGTGTGACCTTAGACAAATTACCTGATTTCTTTGTTTCTAGTTTTGTCATCTATAAAATGAAGATACTATTACCAATCCCATCGGGTCATTATGAATATTAAATTAGTTAACAAATAGAAAGTGCTTAAAACAAGGCCTTGAACATGGTAAGGGCTGTATAAACGATATGATTTACTACAATTATTATTGTTGTTATTGTTACATAGCTGACTGATTATCTATTGGACTCATCTGAAACATATATGTTTTCTGAAACAGTTATTTAGTATAGTCCCCCTTTCCCCGTTTATAATAATATTCTATTGCTAAATAAAAAACTATATTTGAAAGGACTCTACCACTCAAGAAGAATGTGTTAAAAATATTTCACATTATCCTGGAGGATAGAAAAAATATTCTATCTTGACTCTCCTTTGTGGCCCAGCAGTTGTTCACTTATGATACATTCCTACAGCTATGCAGCATAAAGAATGTGTTTTGGCATAGAAACTGCATAATTTGGAGAGGTTTTTGTTGATAATCTTAAACAAAAACAGTCAAACTAATTTCAGTTCCACTGGAAACCCAGGGGGGTAATTGTTTTTGCTAAATGAGAGAAAAGATACCAGCTTTTGAATTAGAAAGTATTTTCAAGTGTTTATGTTGGGAAAATGGAAGAAAAAGAACATTTGACTTCAGTGAATTTTTATCCACCAAACATTAAGAAAAACTATTTCCACTAAACTTTTATGATAAATAATAACTTGTATTTCTCCATACATGTTTATGAATTAGGTAGGGCAGGGGTTATAATCTACACTTTTACAAATGAGAAAACTCAAATTTGGGTTAAATGTCTCTTGCAGGTCACACAGTGGGGGGTATAAGTGGCTGAATGAGGACTTAAACCCGTATATTAGTATTTTCTCATAAATATTCTATTGAACTTTTTCCTACTATTGCTTGATTTTCCTTAAATATTGGATTTTAAGAGACGATACTTGATTCTCAGTGATTGATCACTTCTATATATGGAGGAGGCTTATTTTCCATTATTCAGGCTTTTTGATAATGTTTGTAAATAGCTCCAACCATTTGTTTTTCCTTCTCCCTGCTCTGTCCCTACTTGTTGGCCAATTCACCCACTTATGAACACACCTCCAGTCCTTTGAACAGTGAGGGAAATTAAACTAGCCAGCTTATAACTAGTTAGCAGCTCTACTAGAAAGGTTTAGTAATAAAGAGTTCCATGGGATTTAAAGAATTCAGTGATCTAGTTACCACAAATAATTGGAAATTGTCATAATTTGGAAGTAACTTTTCCTCAGGCATAGTATGCAGATGTAGAGTACCTGAGACGTACGTAACATTCATCTCATTAGTGGAACATGCATGACTATGTACCATCCATATCTAAAGCTGGTAAAGATTTTGGTTGTGTTCCAGTTCAGTATTTCCAAATCCTAACTAATGAGAATCACTTAGGAAGCAGTTAAAAATAGTTTCTTCATCTCAGCCTCTGGAGATCCTGATGCAGTAAATTTAACTTTTTTAAAGAGTCTTTAAGAGTTTTTGAGCCTCTCTAGGTGATTGTGATGTTTGCCCAGGTTGGTGAGCCTTGAGTCTGTCACCTCTTCATGGCTTCCTCTCTATTAAGGGGAAAGAAGGCCTTTTTTCAGCTGGTTTAAATTTCTCCTTCTTAAAATGTTATCATTTTGTTAACCTCTTCATCATCTGAATGTTTTTGTATTGTAGTCACAAAATACCTTGAGCTCCAAGAAGGTTTATGGCTGTCTCTTGATTTCCATGTGAATTATATACCTTTGGGGGTATCCGTGGCTAACCTTTAAATACCAGGTTTTTTTCTCCCTTCATCTAAACTGTTATCAAGCTCATACATTTATTTATGCATTCATAAAGCAAACATCAAGTACCTATTATGAACTAAATATTGTGAGTGGCATTGGGCAAATATAAAATAAATATGTCCTGAACTCTCACAGACACATTATAATACAGTCTGTTATAAAATGTTTATTGTGGATATATATATATATATATATATATATATAAACAAATATATAGGACTTCTCTGGTGGCGCAGTGGTTGAGAGTCTGCCTGCCGATGCAGGGGACATGGGTTCGTGCCCCGGTCCGGAAAGATCCCACATGCCGCGGAGCGGCTGGGCCCGTGAGCCATGGCCCCTGAGCCTGCGCGTCCAGAGCCTGTGCTCCACAACAGGAGAGGCCACAACAGTGAGAGGCCCGCATACCGCAAAAAAAA
>NC_041217.1:144510849-144568820 GCF_002837175.3 Physeter macrocephalus
AAAAAAATATATATATATATATATATATATATAATAAATATATAATACAAGTAAATATATGAAGGAGATGTTTGGGTGGGTTCTTTAGAAGCATGGAAGAGGGAAGCAACCACGTCCTTAATGAGTGAAGGAAGGCATCACAAAGGAATCAGTCTCTCATCTTGATCTTAATGGACGATTTTATCAGAAGAGGAGAGGCAGGGCATCGGAGGTGGCATGGGCATGAAAGAAGCACAGCATCTTCAGGGAACTGCAAGGAGTTCACTGTGGTTAGAGTACAAGAGTGTAGGGTGAAATGGGGGCCCAAGATAAGGGGGAAATGTATGTTGAAATTATATCAAGGCACTTCTTCGTATGCCTTTCTATAGAATTTGAATTCTGTCCTCAAACCAAAAAAAAATATTTAGGGGCTTCGTTCTCATAATATCATTAGCAGATATATTTGACACCCCAAGGGTCATATTAAGACCAAAGGTAAGAGTTTTGTAGCCTGTGTTTCTCCAGCCATTTTTCATCTTTCAGCATATTTATTGAGCACTTGCATGTCAAACACTTTGGGTGACATAAAAAATACTTCTTAAATGTTCTCACGGAATTTTCAGTCTAATTTAACAGATGACATAAATACTTGAAAAGACCACAGCAAAGAGATAGGAATCTATAATTACTGAAGAGTCAGTGAGTAATAAAGTTTCAAAAGATGGAGAGAACTAGTCATTTGTCTGAAAAGGCTTCATGAATACAGAGGAAGGCTATGAGTTCAGTCTGCAGCATGGGTTGGGTTAGAATAGCTAGGAAAAGAGAAAAGTACTTTAAGTGGAAAAAAATTGAGCAGTGGCATAAAGGTGTGGAGATAAGGGTTCACGAAGTGTGTTTGAGGACAGCAAGTTGATCACTTGCCTGGGTAGAGTTTCACGAAGGGAAGGAGCATTGACGATAAGTAAATACAGCTTCAAAATGAAATGAAACCTTTAGAAAACCTCGTAAGAAAGGCTATTCCTGAATTTGCTTTTGATCCAACTTAAAGATATCAAATAAAACTCAAACCACAGCTGAACTTTAAAAAATAAATATTTTGTAATAGAAGAGTATTTCCTGGCATTAAGATGCTTTCAAACACTAAAATCATTGCCAGAGATTTTCCAGCTTAAACTCAGCTGTTCAAATGCATTGGAAAGAGCTTTAGATACCTTTTTATGTTTGGTTTAGACTTTTTTTTTTTTCAAGGAAAAAACAGAAAAGTGTAGCCATTGGCCCTGTGTACACAAAGAGCATAATTGTCACGTCTTTGTCTGCTAGATATCTGCATTTCGTTCATTGTTTGCCCATAGCCAGTGAACCTTAAGGATAAGTCTTTCTTGCCTTGGACCAAGAACAAAACTATAGATAAGTTCCACAAGTCAGACATCAAAGATTAATATAAAAACATTTTCCAATAAACTTATAATCATTGTTTTTATATCAATTTTTCTAGGAAAATATTGCAACTTTAATTGGACTTTTCAAATGTTATTATTTTCTGATCTTAAAAAGCAATACTGCATAAAAATTGGAAGATTTAGGGCTTCCCTGGTGGCGCAGTGCTTGAGAGTCCGCCTGCTGATGCAGGGGACACGGGTTTGTGTCCCGGTCCGGGAGGATCCCGCATGCCGCGGAGCGGCCGGGCCCGTGAGCCGTGGCCACTGAGCCTGCGCGTCTGGAGCCTATGCTCCGCGACGGGAGAGGCCACAGTGGTGAGGGGCCCGCGTACTGAAAAAAAAAAAAAAAAAAAAATTGGAAGATTTATAAAGTACTCATATGAAAGTATCAGTAAAAACTTGAGATAACTTGCAATATTTTTGTATGTTTTATTGCAGTATTCTGTGCATTTCTACAAAGTCATTTGTTTCTTTAAACAGATTTCATATCTTACTAGTTTAATGGTAACACATACACATTTCTTCATTTTTCTAAAATGATGCATAAATGTATGTTTAATAGTTATCTAATATTGCACTGATGTGCTGTGAATTAATTTAATCATTCCTCTGTGGTTGGACATTTCAGCTGTTTCCTAAGTGTGTGTGTCTATTATGTATTTAAACCAAGAAGAAACATGTTTGCACCAAAGGTAGGTTATATGATCTACTTATGCAATGTGCAAGCAGAAAATGGGTGACAGAAGGATTGTTCTTCCTTTCTTGTTTGTTTGTACGAGAATTCTCTATTGTTTACATACATTTTCGCCTCTGTGTCATTTTCAGAAGCTTTATTTTTCTCACTTACTTTTTGGTTTGGATAAGACTTAAATATAAAATCCATCTGCGAAGCATATTGTATATTCACATTGAAGGCTAAAAACCCATTTTTAATTAAAACTTTATTCAGCACTCGTGGTTCACTTTGTCCTGTTTTTATTATGAAACACTTCAGCCTTCTTCCTAAAACACATATGTCTTGTACATTTCAAGATGTTCCTTGTTACTCATGCAGAACTAGTTTCTTTATGCTGTCAGCTCATGCCATATGTTCTGGCTGTTCATTTTGCTTCCTTTTCTGGTATTTGTGTGGGCAGCATCTTGTATGTAATGCAAGTTAGTTTTATTCCCGTCTCTTTCACAAAACTTGTCAGAAGGTAAACTAGCAAACTGGAAACACCAAATATTCTCTGACATGTTAGGTTATACATGATGCTAAAGGATGTAGCCTTTCTTAAGTTCCTAATGTTTATAAGATATGAAAAGAAAATGTGTCCAGTGAGATCTGAAGTCTTGCCAGATGGGAATAATTACAATTAAGATACTACTGATGCTGCTTGGCAATAGCATACATTATATAGACTGCGATTCTTCAGTATTGATTTTTTTAAACCAAATGTGAAGATTGGGTGGAGGGGGCAGGAAGCATAAAAATCAGATTATTTTTCAGCCACACACCATCATGCTCTCATCTGAAAGTCTCTTTGCAGGATTGTCCGCACCATATAAGTGGTTTTTGAGATGACTGGTGTTACACTGCAAAGTAGGTGTAGTCAGAGATGAACTAAGGTAAAAAACAGTGATGTTTCAAGTTGAATCTGAATTGGAAAAGGGATTATCTCTGATGGCATTAGAAAGTTCTCTTTGCCTTTAAAGAAAACTATTAGTCAGGATAGGCTTTACATTCTCCGTAGTACAAAGTCCTCAAAGTGAAAACCTCTACTTTGAAAACTCAGAAACCACTCTAATGAGTGGTTTGTGAATATCTGAATTTTTCCAATAGTTCTTTTATACTTTAATTATAATATTCTTCTAACTATTGACTGGAACAGCTTCTAAATTTTTCACATTATTTCCTAACCTCGGCAAAACAAAGGATCCTGGATATATTTCAATGCATTCTTGACGATTTTGGCTTCCCAATCTGAACATCAGTTATTGTATCAGCCAATGTAAATGCAGGGCTATGAAGGCAGAGGAGAGCCATTTGTGCCAGCAGTGACCGCCTCCACACTATTCTGACTCTGTTTTGTTTAGTTTTTAGCATTTATGCTGCTTTGGTGTTAGTCCTTCCCTTGTTGACACTTTGTCTCATTATTTCAGAATTACTTTCCTCCTCAGATTTTCTGTTTATGATGTAGAGTGGGCTTGGGGACCAGGTTACCAGTTTGATATGATTGTATAAAACAAGAATGAAAATGTCCTGTTCGGGAGCTTTTAGGTACTGATCTTATGTCATCAACTTTGACTATTACGAGGAGTTGTTTGCTTCTTGCTCCATCCACACATGGATGAACTGCTGTGTCCAGAGTATAGGTGTTAGTGTAAATGTTAACAGTCTCTCCAAATCCGGTTGAATGTCTAAGGATAAAACTACTTTGGCCTAATGTTCTAATTTCACATAAATTTTAATATGAGAGAAGCATAAGTGCATTTAGACTACACTGAGGTTCCTTCATATGATGATTTACTATATCATACACCTTCCACCCTCAGATGGATTAGAATTCATGTTTTTAACTATGGTAGCACACAACCTATGATGCAAGATTTATCGAGTCCTAAGGAGAAAAGGACAGACAAGTGGGTTACACGTCAACAAGGAAGATACTATAGTAAGTATAAACAAGTCCAGTTGTGAACTCTAGAGGCTAAAGGAAGAGTTAAGAGAGAGGTGGGGGGTGGCGGGTGGGTAAAGGGACAAGAGAAAATGCTCCTTTCTTGTCTCAAGGAACAAGATAAATAACTCAGTGCTACAAATACTAGAGTTGCATTCATTAAACATTTTTGGATGCTCTTACTACCCTATCTTGGAAAACCAGAAAATATTCAGGTACAGAGTACTCTGGGGACAAAGGGAAGGTGTCATTCATTCTGCTACAGGAAAAGGGGGTCCAGGAAATTTTTACAGACACTTTCTGTGGACCCTAATGGATGCATGGGATCTTGGGAGGCAGAGATGTGCAAAAGGACAGTATAGGCAAAGGGAACAGCTAGGACAAAGAGGAAGTCGGATAACAGAGATGACACTGTCTCTTTTGCCACAATGAGCTCTTGTATCTTCTAGCAGAGGACAAGGTACAGTGTAATGTAGTAAGTAAGAGCCCTGGCTTAGCTAAATCAGCCTAGTTTGGAGTCCTATCAGTATCATACACCAATTGTGTGAGTTGGCGGCAAGGTGCTGAATCATTCTGTGCTTCCATGCCTCACTTCCTCATCAGAAAAAGAGAAGATGAACCTATCCCCAGGGCTGCCATGTTGTACAACTGCGGGTGGCATCATTCACATTGTACCCAGAGGCCCTACCTGTCTCAGGTGGGTAGGGGAATTAAACAAAGACAATACATATATAACATTTAGCATAGTCAATGCTCAATAAACATTTGCTACTGTTAATCAGGCAGCTACAATTTTAAAGAATGAATGCATTTGAAATCCCTTTTTTTATAAGGGTATATATATATATATATCTATATATATATCCTTGTTAATCAATCTATGTGTTCCTGAGATTATTTTAAATACAATGCAAGATTTACTTTGCTAAATTTACTGGGCTTTAAAATGTATTGTGAAAGAAGTAACCAAAGACCAAAGCAAAACAAAACCCCCCAAATTAAATCCCTCTAAGAGGTTTTGAATGAACATTTTTTTTTTTTTGTCTTCAGTCTTGGTTCAATTGATTCATATGCCAGATGCAGGAACGTCTCAACTATATTGATTTTTATTAATAAAACCTATAATCTGTGACGATCCAGTGTTTCCACTGGGGACTTTTTCTAGTGCAATTTTGTGACCCTGAAGTTTAAAGAGGTTTATTTTTTCTTCCTTCTTTATATCCAGGAGCAAGGCTGTTTAGAATGTTGATTGGAACATCTGATTCAGAACATGGAACAGCCATGAATTTGCCTGAAGATTCAGAAACATGGCTGGGGGACAATGATTCTTACCAGACTTCAAATGTCAGCAAACACTTCAGGGTTGCAGGAGAGAAAATAAAACACATTAAGGTTTAATGGCTTTTGCTATGGGGAGTCTTTGGGGCAGCCAGGATGGAATTATTTGCTGAACACATGATGGTTTTTTTGTTACTTGTCCAACTGGATTAATTGAAGCCTGCTAACACCATCTTATAAAAGAGAAAACAGCCATTAGCCAATCACCAGTACATGTGGAGAATCCAGAGTTAGGGGCTGCCTTCAGGGATCTAGTCAGCGTAGTTTGGGATTATAGTGAGTACCATAGTAGGTAAAGTCAAAGGAGCTGGGTTAGTCATTTGGACCTCTGTCTCAGGTGAGGTTCACGCTCTGACACTGGAGTTTAACGTGCAGGGTGTTTATGAGGGAGTGCCCTGGATCCATACCAGAGGAAGGGAGAGTTGGTTGAGCTGTGACGTAGACCTGATAGCAGCCTTGGCCAACCCCACCGCGGGGCTCTGGAACAAAATGACCCATCAGAGTTGTCTCACGTTAGGCTGACATGGCTGAAATAGCTGTGCCTTTATACTTATTAGTCACTGGGTACAGGCTGCCCTTGGAAGGGTGGGACCCCGGGCAAGGTGGCTGTGCAGCTGAGGCCATCCCTGCTGGGGCTGCCTGCCCCCAGAACTGCTAGCAGCTGGGCAAGAAGCCCTGTCCTTGTCTCTCCCCTCCACCTCCACGTTCTATTATAACATCTGTGAACCAACCAGTTCCCGGAAGCCTAACTGCACAAAGAGAGGTTCCACCCCCTCCCTTTCCCAGTTTCCCTCACAAAATATAGTCTCAAGTAACTCACAGTCTTAAAATTATTTTACACCGCTAGGCAGTACTATCACCCCCAACACAGAAGCCCAGATCTAATACTAGTTCTATGAGTTAGGTTACATTTTTCCCCAGCAAGAATTTTAAGGAAGTTTTAAGCCCTGATCTCTTCACCAAGCTCCAGATCCACAGATACAAAAAGTTCTTTGGCAATTCCTGTGGGCTATCCTGCAGATACCTCAACGTCACTGTTCTCAAATCTAAACCCATCATTTTACTATACTTGCTTTAGGATATCCATCCACCAATCCTTATTATTTTAATTGTGGTAAGATATATAACATAATTTTAACCATTTGTAAGTGTACCATTCAGCGGCATTTTATACATTCACATACTGTGTGTACCCATCACCACTATCTATGCCGACTTTTTCATCATCCCCAACATAAACTCTGTACCCATTAAACGATATCTCCCCATTCCTGCCTCTCCGCCAACCCTGTAACCACTATTCTATCTATGTGGTGTCTCTGTGAATTTGCTTATTCTATGTACCTCATAAAGTGGAATCATACAACATTTGTCTTTCTGTGTCTGGCTTATGTCACCAAGTATAATGTTTTCAAGGCCCATCCAGGTTATAGCATACATCAAAATGTCATACTTTTTATGGCTGAATAGTGTTTTAGGGTATGTGTATACCACATTTTGTTTGTCCATTCATCTGTCGATGGACTTTTCCTTATTTCTTCTCAGTGATACTGCAATAACCTCATAAATTTCCCTCCCTTAGCAGCCTCTGACCCTTTAAGTTATTCTCTTTCTGTGGCCATAATGCTCTTTCTAACACAAATAATAAGATGCTCCTTGGATCTATTCATTGCCTTTACTTGCCCTGCCTGACCCTATCCCATTCTTGGCTACACCACGTGCCCAATTCATAGTGACATTCTGTGTCCTCAGGATCACATCTACCTATTTCTCTGAGCTGATCTGCTTTATTCTCTTACACACCAGATGCTTCAGTCACACCGTGTACCTCAGTCTACCCCAAATACGCCATGCCCTTTGCCCTCCTTGTCTTGCTTTGTGCTGTGTCTTCTGCTTGGAATAGAATTTATTCCATTTCTCCACACGGAAATCTCTATTCGCCCTTCAAAATCCAAGTTCATTGTCATGTCTGTGAAGCCCTCCTCTACCAGGCAATTGGTTGCTCCTTTCTCTGTTTTTTCAAAGTACTTGATTCCTACCTCTAATCTCAGTCCTTATTGCAATGGACTGCAATAATTTACTTAACTTGTCTGCCTTTTTTATTAGATTGACCTCTGTTGGGACTGTAGACTTTTTGCACATTTATTTCACGTACCCAGAACCTAGAGTGGCATTTCGAAAGAATGCTGCCTGTGTGAGTAGCGCGAGGGGCAGAGGCCTGAAGGTGGAGACGGAATTCTGGTTTCAAGGACCAACGCAGCTGCTGCGCGGCAGGCCTCGGCCACATCACTTCACCTCTCTGAGTTGTTTCTTCAGTTGTAAACAGTTCAGCATCCTAGAGTGGGATTGAGGGCTAAATGAGACGATTGAAATGTAAGTGCTCTTTACAAAATAGTTATGAGGGTTTTTTAAATGACCTATTTTATGTCTTCATGTACTCCCCATCCCAGATAAATGTGAACTCCTGCAGGATGTTCCCAGTTTTGCGAATTATTTGTTTAAGAGTAAATCACAACTAGTGGGGGTGTAATTTTAGAGTAAACGATTCATTTAACATTGTTTGGTTTGTGGTATAAATGGTGGAAATTCAGGGATGCAAAGCTTAGGCAGCAAAAGGAAGAACTTTCTTATCGTCGGCGTCACCTGACGGTAGACGCTCTGTCTCTGCGAGCAGTCTGTTTCTCTTCATTGGAGGCGGGCAAGCAGATGCGGGCTAACCTTGCCTGTCAGGGAAGCTGTCAGAGATATTCTGACCTGGACTGAGGAGGGAAAGAGGCTAAACTAGCTGACTCCTGAGGGTCCTTCCCATTCTGGATGTATATTATCCTAAACTTTACATACAAACTATCCTGAGAGATGGACCAGGGATTTTGTATTCTATTCTGGGGAAGATATAATGGTGGTTTTTTTCCTTTCCTCTTTAAGTGAAAGTTGTAGAGTTTATGTGAGATCACAGTAACAAAAAAATCTGACATTTCTACTTTGTGAGTCCTGGCTAAAGCTGAGATTTGATCTTGAAATATGAAAGTAAACTGTAACTACCTCAATTAAGGTCTCTAGGATTTATATTTATATCAGCTTTTAAAGTTCTCCCAACTTTTCACCCTGGAGAAAAGAAGAAATTACAGTCATTTTACTTAGGGCTGGAAGTCTAGAAAGACACTTAGGTTGATGGAAAACTGACACTGTCTTGCCTGGGCTTCTGGCAGTTTCCACCCCCTTCTAACTGATGTGAACTCTCACACGCAGGGACATAGTTACTAGTCTCACATATTAAGTTGAGTGCTTTTGGAATCTAAGCTCAATTGCAAATCACTTGAAGAAACATTTCTTCGTGGTATTTTTAACACCTATTTGTTTTTAAACATCGTCCTTTCACGGTCCAAAGCTGCTTCTTAATGTTATTATTGCTCATGACAAACCCATTTCAATTCTCTGAAAACTGCTTTTCAGTTTTTCTCTTTGTGCTGTTTCCACTCAAGTGTGCCGGCTCGTGACTTGCTTTCCCTGTACCCCGTCTGCTGCCGCTCACCCCTCTGCACCCCGCCCCGAGGAGACCCCTGTGAAACTGAATCAGAAGCACACAACGTCAGCATTAGAAGGCTCCCAAGATTTCAACTCAACTAATTCAAACCCTTGCACCTCCCTTATTAAGGACAAAGAAGCTGAGGTATGGGACGTCCCAAAGCAAGTAGCAAAATTAAGCCAGGACGTGAGGGCCTTCTAGCCCCTAAAGACTCTCTTAGTTTGGTCTCCCTGGAAGTAGTACATGAAACCAAGCTCAAGTAGTGTATTTAGGAGGTGATCCCAGGAAACACAGCAGGGGGAGTGGGGAAATGGGACAGGGAAGGGAAGGCAACTTTTGGGGATGTGGTAATGAGCACGTTAACTCTGTGGGCACCTGGGGCTCAATCCCCCTGAGAACCTCTGGAGACGGTTTAAAACAAGTCTCAGAGTTGTCCCACTGGAGGGGCAAAGAACTAGTGGTTCCACAGTTACCCACCAACTCTTGTTTGTCGTTGGTTGAAGCCTGCTGCCAGGTTCTTAATTCCCCAGCACTTCCAGCCTGTTCTATGCAGGGGGTCAAGCATTTTTCTGCAGCTGGGAAAGCCCTCAGCAGAGTTGCAGGGTCTTTCAGTGGAAGTCACCCAGCACACATGTCTAAGGGGATATGCGTGGGGCAGTGACACCCTCTGCTGCACCGGCCAAATGCTCATTCTCTCCTGTCCCCGGTCAATAAGCGTTGACTGCCTTAGAGGTGAGAAGCTGAAACAAAAGCTGATTTATAAGGAGAAATGAAATGTTCAGGTTGGTATTCTCAAATGAGTAAATATTATCCCTATTTTACAGAACCCAGCATGCACTTTTGCATGTTCCCCACTTTGTACATGCTGTCCCTCTACCTTGTATGACTTCCTAGAAAACTCCTATTCATCCTACAAACTCCAGCTCCAATAAGAACTTTCTGTTATATCCTTTCCTGATGGCTCAGGAAGAATTAATTGCTCTCCCACTTTGCTCTGACGGCATGTCGTGCCAGCTCTAACATGACTGTGCCATGCCCATCTCACCTACTACTAATAGTGGTAATAATAGCTAATGTTTATTGACTTTAATTTTGTTCCAGGCACTGTTTTAAATAATTTATGTGAATTAACTCATTTAATCCTTTCAACAACTCTATGAAGTAGCTACAATCACCATCTCCATTTTGTAGAACGGAAACTAGGACAGAGATTAGCAACTTTCCCAGTATCATGTAGTTAGCAAGTGGCATAGCTGGGATTTGGTTCCAGAAGGTCAGGCTTCCAGGTCCCTGCTCTTAACTACTGCACAGAATAATCTCTCTTTCACTGGAATAGAGAAGGGGGACCAAGGACTGAACCCTGGGGGTATTTCTGGCAGTTTGGGTAGGGCCTCAGGCCAGGCTAGGAAACATTATCTACAGAGAATCTTAAACAGGTAGGTGACACAAGATTTGCGTTTTACAAAGATCACTCTCAGCACCCTGCATAGGGTGAATTGGAGGAGGACAGATTGAGAACAGAGATAACAGTATTTTGACTGGTGCAATAATCCAGGAAGAGATGATGAAGTCCCAAGTTTAGCAGGGATCCTGCTCCCTGGTCTAACCCCACTCACCTCCCCAGCCACTCCCCAGCATGGCAGGGCTACTACTACTGCACCTGGCCAGGGGCCAAGTGGGGGCAGAAATGCAGCCTGGGCGGCTCCGGCTACCACCATGAGCCCTGGTGAGAAGTCACAGATACAGAAAGGAAGGGTGGTGCCTTTTGCTTGCTTGCACAGAGAAGCCATGTAGACTAGCAGTGGCCCTGCCCAATCTTCCCTCCGATACAGACATTTTAAACAACTTTCTGTTTCCTACTTATGTCATGATTTTCCCCACCTCTGTTTTGAATGTTTGATTTCCTCTGCTAAGGATGCTCTTTCACTCATTCATTAATTCATTCCTTCACTTATTCACAACACATTTTTTTTTAGCACCCCACATGGGCCAGGCACCTTTCTAGGTGGTGGGGACTTTACAGTCTAGGGGATGAGATAAATGTTAATGTAATAATTATACAAATATGTCACTCTGACACTTTCTTTGGAGGTAAAGTCAGGGGACCATGAGACTAGATGTTGAGTGCTGGAGACTTATCCACTGTGGGATGCAGGTGGCCAAGGTAAGGTGGAAACTGGGACGACATAGCTTCCCTTTGCAGAGACATGACTTTTATGCTGAGATGTGAGGAAGGAGTAGGAATTAACCAGGCAAAGAGGGTAGGGAAGGAGAGCGGCCACCCTTCCTGAAGTCCTCCTATGTTTAACAGCGTGCTCATGAATCTTTGGGTTAAAGCAGATAGGTCTAGAGCCCGGAGGAGACTCAGCATAACGAAGGGAGGGGGAGCTGAGGGGCGGCACCCGACAGAGAAAGGGACAGAAGGACCCAGTGAGGGAAGCTGCAGGGAGAGGGGGCGGGGCACCGCGGCGAGGAGCGGGGGGGGGCGGGGCACTGCGAGACCCGTGGAAAGTTCTCAGAGCAGACCGCTGAGGAGCTCCGGGAAATAGGGGTGTTCGACACTTCATCTTAAATTGGGCTTCTGTGGTTTACAATCCTTCCCCTCCCCAGACCTTCAGAAGACTCGGCTGCACACAAATGCCTTATGTAGATAGTTTGGGGGAAATAGCTGAGTTCCCATGAAGGGTCACTGGGAAACAGTGAGGACTGCACAGCCATGTGAGGTGACACAGAACAAGAAAAGGTCAGTGGACACAGAAATGTGGAGGGGACAGCAGCAATAGGAGGTATTCATAGACTCAGATGTATTTAAACCCTCAAAACAAGAGTTTTATTTGTATTCAATTACGATGAGTGATTAGCATAAAGTGATGATCAAAGGCAGCATTAAAGAGGATCCCATGAGAGTAGGGACAGCCTAGACAGGAAGATAGAAAAAGGAAGGGACAGTCTCACGGATGACTTTGGCAATGCGACGAAGCTGTGGTTTTGTTCTAGACATCTGAGACTCAGCGTGTAAACTCCATCTGAAGGAGATTCCTCCCCACCGCTGGTTCCCAAGCTCACCACCCAGCCAGCTGCAGTGCAAAGCCTACCAGGACTTTGGAGAATTACCAATTCAACGTTTACTGTTACTAAAGCAACACCTGTTACTTTCTGGGTACAAAGTCATTTGGGATGCGGTCCTTGGTCCCTACCCCTCGGAGTGCTCAGTCTGGTCCGGGAGGCAAACCTCACAGCGCAGTGATCAGTGCTGCCGCAGAAGCAGGTCCAGAGGCTGTGCGAGCAGGAATGGGACTTTGATCCAGCTGTGGGCATCCGGCAGATTCCTGGAGGAGGGACACCCAGGCAAGGTCATGGTGTTTTCCAGAGTAGCCAGATGCCTGGCAGGCAGAGAGAAGGGGCACAGGCGCAGCTGTGGGGCCTCCTAGGCTGTCCGTGCTGCCCCTCCGCAGGGTTTGCTCATGGCACCGAGCAGCCCGTCTTGATTGCCCTTGTCTCCAACAAGTCACGTCTTTCCAGCTGGCCTCTGAGTTCCTCAAGGCCTGGAGACTTGGTGCATGTTTGGATGTGAGGGTAGGAAGAGGCAGATTTGAGTGGTGCCAAGGAGAAACAGTGGTGCCCAAATGCCATCTGCCACCATGTTTACCCTCCACCCTGGTCCCTCGCTCCTTCGGGTCTGACAGCCACCAGTGCGGAGCCACCAGTGAAAGTATAAGGCCTTCCTGGGGAGATTCTCGCTGGAAATAGGTGATCGGGGATTGGGAGACAGAGAGTAAAGGAGGGAGAAGGGGGACAAGCAAGGGAAAAGGGTGAGCAAAGATGCATGAGGATTTTTGCAACTTTCTTGCCACTCTTTTTCTTGTATCTTCCACGTTTTCGACCTCATGATACATGTAGAGTAAAAGCTCCTGGACAGACTCACCGGAGGGCAGAAATAGTGTTTTTGAGGTAGGAGTGAAAGGTACTGTAGTGGAGAAGAGTTGGAGTCAGGCGACCCGATGCGAGTCCTACTGTGTGGCCTGAGCAGACCCAGGGCCCTCTCTGGGCCTCCTGGCTCCACCCGTCAGTGTACTGGCTGGATGGGGTGCTCTTTAGGGGCTCCTGCAGTCTCAGCCTCTGGGGGCTCAGTGTGGACAGCGAGGTGGGAAGGGAGCCTGTCTCCGGCCGTCCAGGCCTGGCTGTGTTTAACCTGCCTTGGCTGATACCAGGCCTGCAGAGTCACGCAAAATAGCCCCAGAGGAAGATGTTGACGGCCAGCAGGAGGACGGCGTTGATGTTGCAGACGCTTCTCCAGAGCGGCTCCTCCTCGATGCTGGTCAGTTTCTGCTCCAGCGCGGCCTTCTCCGCGGGGCTCAGCGCTTGCTCCGGGGCCCGCGAGAGACCGCACAGCCAGCCCCAGAGCAGCTGTCCCCAGGACCTGCGTGGGGCTGAGGGACAGAAGTCAGAGGGGAGGAAGGCAGGGGAGCGGCAGGGTGAGCTTGGAGAAAGGAGATGATGAGAGCGCAGGGCCGGGACGGAGATGGTGAGAAACCCAAGAAAGGAATGAGGCGCACGGAAGGGTGCAGAGGCAGGGGGAACAGTCGGCTTAGCCTGGGTGCAAGGTGCAGGCTGGGCGCTGGGCTGGGGCGCCACGCTGAACCCCCAAACCGTCATCTAGCGGAAACATCCCCGTGTTGCAGGGAGAGGGGTGTTAAGGGGCGAGGATAACGAACACAGTTCAACCCAGTTCAGAGCGCACGTCCCGCCTGAGGACCGACCGTCTCAACATGAGTCAGCGTACTTCACAGTGATATAAACCGAATCCTTGCACTATGCTTTATCGGTAATGAGCGCAATGTTTCAGCTCTCATCTGCCTAACTCGCTTAATAGCCATCTGGGAAGGGAGGAGGGGTGATATTTTGGGGACTCCCTTACAGACCCCATCCCCAGTGACCCCCCCAGATGGGGTCTTCGGGACCCATGACCTGGTGTCCGTCCCCACTGCTTGCTCCCCCCATGTGCCCTCAGCCTACCTGCAGGCTGTTCCTGGCCGTGCCTGGGCTCCTCTGTCCCTCCGGCCCCTGTAGGACCCTCCCCAGATGGCACGTCCGCTGGCCCTGCTGTGCTCTCCCGCGCCTCCCTCTTGAGCTCAGAGTGAGGACAGTGCCGTGTCCACCACGTCAGGCGAGCGAGCTGGAGGAGAGCAAACAGCCTCGGCTCAGGGACCTTCGGAAGGAAGTGGGGCTGTAGAAAGAGAGGACTCCCCTTCCCGGGAGGCCGGCAGAGCAGCGAGGAGAACAAGGAAGGAGCGCAGGGCTGGAGGATGAGGCCTGCCTCTGAGGCCTGACTGCCCCGTCCTCGGAAAATCTGAACTCCCTGCCCCTGTTCCATACAGGGCTCGTGCCGGGGGCCGAAAACACGGCGGGTCAGGCTGGGCCCCTGACCTCCCGCAGCTCACGGGCAGAAGCAAGGCCGGACACAGGGAGGCAGGAGGCCCACAGCAGCAGCTCCCGAGGTCAGGCTGAGGAGCTGAGACTACGTGAAACTGGTAGGCACTGGAGAGTCACCGCACGCGGGAAGCAAAGGGAAGAGGCTAAGTTCTGGGCTTTAGGAAGATCTCTCGGAGTGAACTGATGAGATCCAGCCTGGAGACAGTTGCAAAAGTGAAACCAGAAAAAATGAGCATTTGAGGTCACGGGGCGGGGGGTGGGGTTGGGGGGCAGTCCCAAGGTTGAGGAGTGAGATCTGCAGGCCGTGGTGACTGACTGGAAGCAGCCGCCGTGGCTCTCAGGGCTGCCCTGGACCTTCAGATGGGTAGGGGTGCCCCTCATGGAGCTCGAGCCGGCAGGAGGAAGACTGGGCTTGGTGATGGCGGGAGTGAGGGGGGGGGCCGAAAGCCTGGGGGCGGGGGAGTGGTCATTCACACACACACACACACACACACACACACACACACACACACAGCAGGAGCTTGAAGAGCCTGTAGGACCTCAGAGTGGAGACGGGTCCCTACGGAACAATGATATTTAAGGGGCAGGAAGAAAATCCCATGAAGATGACAGAGGAGCAGCCAGAAGGGTCGAAAAACATACAGTGAGCAGAAGAGAGGTCTCCAAGGTGCAGGATGTGGGCAGTAGCGTGTGGTTCTCTTCAGAATTCGCTTAAGATGAAGATGGAGAAGTGACCAGTAGCAAGGCTGTTGGGACGTTGGTGTGAGCGATGCCTGAGTGCACTGGGACACCAGGCCGACTCAGTGGATTGAGGAGTAGATGAGAGGGAAGTGGAGGCTGGCGATGGACACCACTCTTCACAGAGTTTGCTGTTGAGGGTCAGAGAGGGAGACAATTGTACCTGGAGGAGAACAGGAGCCAGGGAGGGGATTTTTAACTGGGAAGGATTTCAGTGTGGGAATGAGACAGCAGATAATGGGGGCGCTGAAGGATCAAGCAGTGGGGGGAGATCATTTCAGGAGTGAGCCCCTGGGGAAGTCAGTCTCTTGGCTCACCTGTGAATACGCTGCTTGTTTGTAGGAATTCATGACACTAAGGGTATAGGTCATTTTGTGAACGCTAAAGGTAAGGAGTATTATTAATTATTTCCACCCAGTGTTTCAAGGACCAACTTCTGGCATGGGTTCTCTTACGGGATGAATACGGTTCCCCCCAGATTCATATGTTGAAGTCTTACCCCACCCCACTTCAGAGTGTAACTGTACTCGGAGAGAGGGTTTTTAAAGAGGTGATTAAGGTTAAATGAGGTCTGATGAGTGGGCCCTAAGGACACCAATATGACTGGTGCCCTTAGAAGAGGAGATTTGGACACAGACAGGCACAGGGGAAAGACCACGTGAAGACAGAGAGAAGATGGCCATCTATGAGCCAAGGAGAGAGGCCTCAGAGGAAGCAACCTGACCAACCCCTTGACTTCTGGCCTCCAGACCTGCGAGGAAATAAAATCCTGTCATTTAAGCCACTCACCCTGTTGTACTTTGTTATGGCAGCCGGAGCAAACTAATACCCTTCTGCTCTAAAGAAAAAAGCTTTCAAAAGACTGAGCATCAGGGCTTCCCTGGTGGCGCAGTGGTTGAGAGTCCGCCTGCCGATGCAGGAGACGCGGGTTCGTGCGCTGAGGAGCGGCTGGGCCCGTGAGCCATGGCCGCTGAGCCTGCGCGTCCGGAGCCTGTGCTCCGCAACGGGAGAGGCCGCAACAGTGAGAGGCCCGCGTACCGCAAAAAACAAAACAAAACAAAAAGACTGATCATCAGTGTCTGAGGACTGGTAAATCCATCAGCATGGGAGCAGTGAGGGCTTCAATTCGAGCTCTTACTCTGCTAGACTGTTTCTTTTCTCATAAACCTGTTTCTTCAAGGTCCAACTCAAGTGACATTGTCGGGGACCCTCCCCTTCCCCCTAGGGGTGACTACCTCTCCTTCCGCCCTCGGCCACTCCCTTTGAGCTTGGTCCTTCTGCACTTTCTCTTGGGAGAGTAACTGTTGGTGTTGGGGTCTTCCTCCTT
Organism: Physeter macrocephalus; assembly: GCF_002837175.3. Classification (NCBI taxonomy): domain Eukaryota; kingdom Metazoa; phylum Chordata; class Mammalia; order Artiodactyla; family Physeteridae; genus Physeter; species Physeter macrocephalus. The sequence goes on from NC_041217.1 coordinate 144,527,287, forward strand.
CCCCTCCCCATCCCTGCTCCCCATGGGCAGTTGCTGGCAGGGACCATTCATCTTTGTAAGCCCAGTTCAGTGCCTGGCACAGAGTAGGTGCCCGCTGAGTAATTTTCCAATTGAATGAATTACTTTCACCTGGGAATTAACAGCCCAAGGAGCTCACCATCCCCAGCCATCTGTGATCGTAACTCAGTGGAGTGAAAGTCGATGGTGGAATACCAGGCACTGCGGGTAGGGGAACACTTGGGGGAGCCTCGTTCTGAACACTCCACTTGCCTTTTCCTCAGGGATGGGGGTTGTGCAGAGGCTGACAGTAACGATGACGATGGCCGTGAGCCCACAGAGGAGGAGTGCAAAGTAGAGGTAGTGGAAGTCTCTCAGCATGGCCGGCCTCGGGTCTGCCTCCCCACAGGCTGGGGCGGGGTACGAGAACTCCAGGATCATGCGCGGAAGCCCCACCCCCAGGCCAAATATGAGGCCCCAAAAGGCTCCCTGTGGAGAGAGGGCAGTCCAGGGGTGGGATCCAGTGGGGAAACCGAGGAAGCTAAAAGCCACGGTTTGGTTTGTCACCGTGTTTGCAAGTCTGCCTGAGTAAGTTCCACATGAATGCCTGCCGAGGCTTTGTCTTAACCTAAAGGCAGGCAGAGCAGTTTATTGGAAAAAGCATGGGTTCCAGAGTCAGACTAGGCTCCACTGCAGAACAATGACTGAAGCAGTGAGTCGACCTCACTCACATGCAATGATAAGCAAATTAATAAGTACTAAGGGTAGGTGCTTAATATTCAACTAGAATGGAATTTGCTTTTGTAATCAGCAGGGAAAGCCGGGATCTTCCTCCCCAGCTTTCTGTTATGATAAATCAGAAATCAGAATTAGAACTCTTCCTTTTTTATTTTTAAAGAAAAGCTCTGGCACCTCCTATATCTTCTCTGTTGGACCCTAACCTATACCTGTTCCCCATGTGTAAGGGTCAGAAGGCTTATATTTTCAAAAATTCTGGAATGAATAGAAACCTCCAGAATTCAACCGAGTCCTGGTATGCACTCTAGTTATCAGCAGGGGGGACTCGAGCTCTGCAAACAGTAGACCCAGCAGAGGCCTGGCTTAACTACTCCAGTGGGGGAGGGGTTTCTACGGTCTCCCTTATGATGACCCTGGGCTCTCACGTGGCCCCTGTGCAATCATGTCCATGATGCTCCTTACCTCCCCAAGGTACAGCCAGCAATTCGGACCTGTCTTTTCTAGGCCATCCTGGGGAGTGACCACGGTTACCCTCCTGGTACCTCCCAGGGTCTGTTAGATTTCAGTGCAGTTTCATGAACGGCACATGTGCAGGCACCCCTGTAAGCTCACCCTTTGTTTCATCATCCTCTTTGCTGTTATCTTGCCGACACGTAGAACCCTACCGTGTTAGAGAGCCTCCCGTCTGCTTGGGCTTTTACACACGCTGTTCCTCATGTCTGGAAGACTCTTTCCTCTCCCATTAATCCTTCAGATCTCAGCTCAGAAGTCACTTTGTGACCCCCTCCCAGGCGTCCCATAGGTTAGGTGTTCCTGCTCTTTGCTCTCATGGCAGCTATCATACTTTGCTATTATTGCATATCGAGACCTCTTTCCTCCCACTGGCCCAGTGATGGCAGACCTATGTGAACTTTGTAAACCATTGCATCCCTGGAGCCTCCATAGTGGGAATGATTAATGTTTGCTGAGTGAATGAGTAAATCTAGACCCGATGCTATGGCTGGGGAGACGGAAGCCTGGAGGGGGCAGTCCAGGTTATGGACAGACTAGCTCTCCTGACCCTCTGGTGTTCTGGGAGAGACAGGTACGCTGCTGTACTCACAGGCTCTGTGACCCTCTTGCAGAAGATGGCCAGCAGGAAGAGGGCAGTGATGGGCGGGGCCAGGTAGCTGGTGACAGACTGGATGTAGTCGAAGAGCTGCCCGCTGTTGGAGCTTTGGATGATGGGGACCCAGAGGATGCTGATGACGACCAGGAACACCACAAACACTCTGCCAGGAGAGAACAGGGCACTGTGAAGAGCGCTCAGCGCGGCATGGCAGGGGGGCAGGTGAAGGTGATGTACGGGAACCAGGAAGGGAGAAAGGAGGGGAACGCATGGTCGCTATGTCAGAGAAGACAGGATCACAAATGTAAAGATTCCAGAAAGTTAGACTCTTAAAATCCCAGAATATCAGAATTACAGAATCCAAAAAACCCAAAATTTTTCAATTAGATCCCTTTGAAGGGGTGTAGCCCATCTGCTTTCAGGAAGAAATCCATTCCTTTCCCCTTCACCGCCCACCTGAGTAAATTGGCCTCTGGTTGAAAAACTTTTCTTGGGTGTGTTGGGTGCAATGATGCATATTGCCAGGAGATGGCGCCCAAACCTCACTGACTGATGAAATCGGGGGCAGTAAGACTTGGCAGGTGAGCAAAGAGATAAAAGGATTCTGCACACCTGTCCTCTTCTCTCCTTTCCCTCCCATTTTCTCTCTCTCAGGCCACACTAGAGCAGCAGCCAAACGGCAGGAGCTACCGGCCGTTCACACCCCTCTTATCCCCCACCTCTTTGTACAATCTGTCCTGCGCTCAGATCCTTTGATGGGCGGTCCCTGTGCATAGGGCTGGAACGCACAGATGAGCGGGCCATAGGGATCCATGGCAGCCGTGGACAGAAGGCATCGTGACGGAAGGAACAGTGAATGCAAAGGCAGGGAGATGGAAAAGAGCAAGTTATCTAAACTCAAGTAGAGAATGAACACGTTAGTCCAGAAACCTGAGTTGTAGAGCCTTAAATTATGAAGCAAAGATTTCAGAAAGGGCCTCTTAACTTTTTGTAAAGTATAAATGCCCAACCCAGGGAGAAAAAGAAAAAATAGCCACCAAGTTATATTTTGAAAGGCATAAAATGAATACCTATGAGATAAAGTTCAAAATTTTCAGCTGAGTGTTCAAAGCCCTGCATCCTTTGGAGACAACCTTCCTATGAACACCTCCATCGATGTGGGCCCCTCACTGCATTACATGTTTCTGCTTTTCTCATTAAACTGTGTGCACCCTCAAGGCAGGACCATATAAGTCGCCCCTGTGTCACCAGCACAAAGGTAAGATGCAGGATGCGTGCTCGGGGTGAGACTGAGGGAGTAAATAGTCTTTCTGTTATCCTGGGATGACATCCAGAGCTGGTCTGGATGACACTGGGGGCGAGCTGCTTGCTAACTTCTTTCCATCTATACAGTTCATCTTTCACTAATTCGGTGCTTTGTCAGCTTCTCTCATTTACCCTCTTGATCAGTTCCAACATAAAGTTGAACAGGCAGGGAAGAGATTTTTTTCTCCTTATTCTGGAGCGAGGGGAGTGGTCCAGAGCTGGGGAGGAACTCACCTGAGGTCATGTAGAAAGTTGGCGCTAGGAACCTGGGTCTCTGACTGCCAGTGCAGGGCCCAGACCCAGCCGCATCTCCTTGGGGTAACCCAGGGCGGGGAGGAGAGGGGAGAGGGGTTTTGCCTACAGGGAGGGGGTGCTCCGGAAGGATGGGCCAGCGCACCTGCCCACCACCATCAGCTCCTGCTCTGTTGCCTGTCTGCGGAAGCGCTGCCACACGTCAATGGCAAACAGGGTACTGCTGCTGTTGAAGATGGAGGTGAGTGAGCTCATGAGGGCGGCCATGATCACTGCGATCATCAGGCCCCGCAGACCTGGGGAGAGATGAGGTCTCTGTGGACAGCCGGCCCGTTAAGGCCAGCTCGGCCAGCAACCATGGAGGCTGCCAGCATCCAGCAGAATCAGGAGTTTAGGGGAGGGGAAGGGATGGGGACGGTGTTGAATGAGGTGCCCAACCAGGAATCCTGGAGACCCATAGCACTAGAGGCCAGGTTCTGGCCACACTCTACCTCTGCCGCCCCCTGTGGCCTTGGCCGAGCCATCTGTCCTCCCTGAGCCTCAGTTTCCTCATCTGCACTATTGAGGGATGTGAGACTAGCTGATCTTTAAGGTTCTCTGCAGACTGGACATCTCGGTCTGGGATTTAAACCTGGTAGACACTTGGTTAGTGGGCCCTGGTAGGGAGGAGGGTGACTATTAATTATTGAGTGGTTTTTTTCAGTGTTTTGTACCTTTTTCATTGACGCTATGATACCAGGCTAAAAGCCCAGCTAGGGAGGCAGAAGCCCTGGAACTTTTTGAAGGTTTTATTTTAATTAATTAATTATTTATTTTAATTTTTAATACAAATTTTAAAGGTTACTTTCCATTTTCAGTTACTACAACACGTTGGCCATATTCCCCATTTTGTACAGTATATCTTTGAGCCTATCTTACACCCAATAATTTGTGCCTCTCAGTGCCCCACCCCAATGTCCTCCCCCTCCAGGAACCACTAGTTCCTTCCCTATATCTGAGTCCGCTTCTTTTTTTGTTATATTCACTAGTTTGTTGGGTTTTTTAGAGTCCACATATAAGTGATATTATACAGTATTTGTCTTTCTCTATCTGACTTATTTCATTCAACATAATGCCCTCCAAGTCCATCCACATTGCTGCAAATAGCAAAATTTCATTCTTTTTTACAGCTGAGTAATATTCCATTGTGTATATATACACCATCTTTATTCATTCATCTGTTGATGGACACTTAGGTTACTTCCATATCTTGGCAATTATAAATAGTGCTGCTATAAACATTGGGGTGCGTGTATCTTTTTGAATTAGTATTTTGGGGGTTTTTTGGATATATACTCACAGAAGTGGCATTGCTGGGTCTTATGGTAGTTATACTTTTAGTTTTTTGAGAAACCTCCATACTGTTTTCCACAGGCAGAAGCCATGGGTTTGATTCCCGGTTCTGCAAGGAACTAGCTGTGTGATCTTTGGACCAGTTCTGACCGTTTCTGGGCCTGTTTTCAACCTATAACAAGGGAGGGTGGGGCCCACTGATATCTCAAGTCTCTATGATTCTGATGAGGAAGCATCTAGAAACACGACTCCCTGGCCAGCCCCACCTCAGTCCTCTTTCCCCTCAGTCCAAATATTTAACCACCTCCTACATGCCTCCCTGGATGACTCAAAGTGTCCCAAATCTAGGCTAGCATCTTCGTCTGGGGCCCCTGCTTCTTCCTTTGGTTAATGATATGTTTCTGGTCTCTAACAAGACCCCTCTAGGTTATTCTGGACACCTTCCTCTGCCTTCCTCCCACCCCACCTGCCTCAGCCAGTTCCTCTGTGGCTGCTCTGGCATAGCTGGGCCTCCACCCCCATCTCCACTATTTCTTGGATTCATTTCTTGTTCTACTGGAGGGAGGGAATAACTCAACTTCCCTCCATAAACCTGCCTTTCTTTCTATGTCCCCAGTCTCAATATCATTGTAAACTCAAGACCTGCAAAGCCCTGTTTGGATCCCTCTGTCTTCCTTGTCCCTCAAATACAAGCAGTCATCAAGTCCTGTCAATTCTATCTCACAAATATCATCTAAACCCTTTCTGTCCATCCCTAAAGACACTGACCTGGTCCAAGCCACCACGACTGCCTTGGCCACTGAAAATCCCTGAGGATCTATCTCCCTGCCTCCCCCTAAGCTGAACCCTCCGTGCAGAGTGATCCTCTTCTAAAGCACACATCCAGTCACTCACGTTGGCCTGAAGCCCCCGGTGACCCTCCGCTGCCCTCAGAGTAAAGGTCACGCTGCACAGCGGGGCATGGCCACCAAGTCCTCCCCACAAAGACGGTCTTCATTCCTGCTGCATCTGAGCCCACACTGGCGACTTTCAGTTCAGATTTCACACTCTCTCATCCCTGGGCCTTTGCACATGCGGGCCCTCATCCCCGGAACGACATTTCCCACGCCCCTCCGCCTTTATCTGCCTAAGACGTTCCCCGGCGCTCAGGTCCATTGCCTCTCCTCTGGGAAACCTTCCTGCACGTTCCTCCAAACTGGGTCAGGTGCCTCCTTAGGGCTCCCGCAGCCCCACCGTGTCCCCACACTGGTCACATTGTATTGTGCCTTCTGCTTGGGTACCCTGCAGACTGCACTGAGCCCGAAGAGTAGTGCCCTACAGATGCTTGTGAAAAGTGTGTGTGTGTGTGTGTGTGTGTGTGTTAGGAACGGGGGTGCGGAGGTGAATGTTTTCATTTTCTCTTCCTATCCACGACCACCCTAATGCAATCCCTCTTGGGCAGTGGGGGTTGGATGAGGCTGGAAAGCTGGTGTGCAGCGTGGTATGGGGGGATGGGACTTACCCACGGGCATGAGAGCCATGACCAGCTTGGGGTAGGCAATGTTGGAACATCCCACGCGGGCCCCGCAGATCCTTTGGCAGACGTCAGGGTCCACGCAGCCCACTTCATCTGCAGAAGAAGTGATGGCAGTCAGAGCTAAATCATCCCGTGCCTTCTCTGGCTGGCCCAATACCTGCTTTCTGACCCCATAGGGAAAGGGTTCACTGGTGACTGGTGGAGTCAGCGGCTAGAGGGTCAAAGGGCAGGTGGATGTTGGGTCCTGTGATTTAGGAGTGTCTGGTAGACTTCTCAACCACATACTACCCTGCAAAACCTGATAGACTCCTTTGGGTTTCAGGCCTTATATCTTTTTTTTTTTTTTTTTTTTTGTGGCAGGCGGACGCGCAACCACTGCGCCACCAGGGAAGCCCCAGGCCTTATATCTTAATAAAAGGCAAATATCCTTGCAAGGCACTACGAATGCCTCAATTGGTCTTTCCCTTATAGAGAGAAAGCAGGATGTTAAAATGACATTCAGATACAAATTTCTCCTACTGATATACATACTGCATGTTTGGCCCACAAAGCCTAACGAACTTACTATGTGTTAATTTTTTTTAATATAAATTTATTTATTTTTGGCTGCGTTGGGTCTTCGTTGCTGCGCGCAGGCTTTCTTTTTAGTGGCGGGTGAGCAGGGGCTAATCTTCGTTGCGGTGCGCGAGCTTCTCATTGTGGTGGCTTCTCCTGTTGTGGGGCACGGGCTCTAGGCGCGTGGGCTTCGGTAGTTGTGGCACGTGGGCTCAGTAGCTGTGGCACGCGGGCTCAGTAGTTGTGGCGCACAGGCTTAGTTGCTCCGTGGCATGTGGGATCTTCCCGGACCAGGGCTCGAACCCGTGTCCCCTGCATTGGCAGGCGGATTCTTAACCACTGCGCCGCCAGGGAAGCCCTTACTATGTGTTCTTAATAGAAAGTGTGTGGCCCTTGCTCTGGTCCAGCTTTGCCCGGAGGGAGACTAGCTCTTACCTGGGTACAGGGCCCGGCTGATCATGCCAGGCATGACGATGAAGAACATGGGAAGTATCTTCAGGTAGCCCCCCAGCACGGAGCCCCCCTTGGCGTGGGACAGACTCTTGGCGGAGAGAGACCGCTGCACGATGACCTGAAAAGACAGCAGTGCAGGAGCGCCAGTCGGGCCTGCTCGGGTTCCGCTCAGCTCCAGCGAGCCCCAGCATGGGGACTGTGCCCCATACCTGTTCCCGAACCAGTCCCAGCCCTCTGTGCATCCACATGCCCAGTTTGCCCGCAGGAGCCACCCCAGTTTGTGGTGGGCTGGACCAAGCTTGGTTAGGGCATCACCTGGTCGGTGCACCAGCACCATGTGGCCAGCACCGTGAGCCCGAAAATGAGGCCTGGCCAAGGGATGTCCCCGCTCACAGGGTCCCGGAGCATGTGGAAGGCGTCGGGCTGGGGGAGGTGACAGGTGGTGTTGGGGACTGTGACATTAGGGATGGCTTGCCTGTACCTCTGCTCCAGGCCCGGGTACCAGCCCACCTCTTGAAAGCCTGCAGGGAGACACCACTGCGAGTGAAACAGCCCTGAGGCCCCACTGGGTCTGCCACATGCCCCAGCTCCCTGGATCCCAGTCCTATGTGGGACCCCTGAGCTTGGAACTCGTATGGGACTTGGGAATGAGAGATGGAGTGGCACTCAGGCTCAAGGCCCCTGGTTTGGAGTAGAGAGACTCCTGCTCTTTGGGAGCCCTGGGCCTGGAGGGGGGACATGGCTCTGTGCTCTGCAAAGTTCTGATCAGACGGTGATGGTGACAGCCAGAGAGAGATCAGAGAGGAGTTTACAGGGGAGGGTGGGATGTATTCTGGACTCTTCCTTACCCAGAAACATGAGGACCAGGGCTCCCCCCACCATGATCACCGTCTGCAGAGTGTCTGTGTAGATCACGGCCATGAGGCCCCCTGGGGACCAAGGAGAGGGGCTCATCAGCATGAGCAGGGGGTTTCTCTCAGGGCGCCCGCCCTGTGCTGGGCCACACTGGGGAGACCAGAGGACACACGGAGCCCTCAGCGGATGGACTCTGGCCGCTGCCTTCCCCGCCCCTCGTGCTCCATGGGCTCGCCCAGAAGGTAGGGGCTGGTACAGTCACAGGCCCTCAGGTCCCTCTCTTTCTGTCCCGACAGTCTCTGGCTGTTGTTTGGTAATATCCCAAGTCTTTTCCTTTACTGTGCTGTTAGCTTCACCAGGAGGCCTGCCTCCTTCCCCACCCCAATGCCCATTTAAACTCCCCCATCTTTCCAGGCCACCTCAGCCAGGAGTAAGTCTGCTGGAACCTGTGTCCCGGGAGCCCAGGCCTGTGTGAGGGGCTCTGGAGGAGACGGGAGAAGGCATGCTTGTGGCTCTTGTCTGGAGCAGCCTGTGGTGAGTCTAGCCCAGGTGACAGTGCCCCGACCTCCACCCTATTCCCTGCTGTCGGTCTTCCTCTGTATCTCCTTCTCTGGCTCTCTCGGGCTGTCTCTGTTTCCTCCTGTTTATGCCCTTCCTGTCTCCCCTTTTCTCTGTTGCGCTGAGTCTTTCCGCCTTTTCCTCTGCTTCTGCATCTCTGTCTGCCTCCCTCTTTGTTCCCTCCAGTTTCTCTTTCTCACTCTCCCGGTCAGTTTTCACTCTGTTCCTCCCTGGACCTCTGTGTCCCTGCCATCCGGCGCTTCCCTCTCCACCTGTCCCTGTCTCTGCTCCAGGCACCTGCACCCGACGTGACCTCCCCTCGGCCCTACCTGTGATGGTATAGACGGCTGTCACCACCAGCAGGATCACAGTGGAGAGGTAAAGGTTCCAGCCCAAGGCCATCTGGATGAAGAGGGCTCCAGAGAAGATGTCAGTCTGCAGAGACAGCGACCCAGGAGTCCAGGTCACCCAAGGCCCTCTGTGTGGTCACCGGGGTATGTCACCTTCCTACCCAGCAATACAGGTGCTGTCGGCCCTCATGGTGAGATGAAAATGAGCCTTACGTGCCATGCTCAAGAGGATGGGCTTGGCCTACAAACACTGAGGAGCCGTGGAGACTGTAAAGCAGAGGAGCACCGCAGACAACTCTGAGCCTGAGAACCGTGTGATCTGGCAGCACTGCCAAGGTCATGCGCTGGCGGGAAAGGGATGAAGTGGCACACGGAGGAATTGAGACAGGAGCTGGGGTCGGGCGGTGGGGGGAAGAGGCCACTGGGGGAGAGGGTGGGGACCTAGGGGGTCCCTGACTGCTCCCCGAAGGAGCACCGGCCCACTCAGCTGCCAGATGGGCCCGTGGCTGACCTGACGGGCAGGCGCCCCAGTGCAGATGACACAGGTCCTGGATACCCACAGGTTTGAGTTTATTGGAGGACTTGTGGTCGCAGCCTTTGCCTGAGCTGATTTAGGGTTATTTACAAGCATTGATGGAACAAGAGGCTGTACTTTTTCCAGCCCTGGACCTGGCAAACCTGAATGATTCAGTTCCTTTCAGGGCATGCTTGCTGGTCCCTTTGCATGAGTGTTTTGTGACCCATGACAAGGGCTACTACATGACAGAGCCTCAGGAGGCCTCAACTGGGCCACAGAACCCAAACGTTAGTTCCAGCCCCAGAGCTAGTGCTCTGTGTGGACCTGGGCAAATCGTTTGACCTGGGTTTGTCTTCTGAGTTTAGGTCAACAGAGGAAGAATAGGCCCTTTCAAATGGTAACATTCTAGGCAATTAATGCTCGGTGCTGAATGAAGAATCAATTAATGGGAAGATAAATGAGTAAATGAATTCTAGATTGTGAGTTCTTTGGATAGAGGGACTCTCATTCCCTCAACAAACATTTCTCATTCATCTCTAATTACCCTGCTGCTGAAGGGGGAGCACGTGAGGAAGGGGTGTGGATTTATCCTCCCTTTCTATTGTCCTTCCTCTTCTAACCATCCATGCATCCATCCATCCATCCATCCATCCATCCAGCAACAAGCCGTGCCCTCTCCTAAGCATTTTCGGAGAGACATGATGGCCACACGGGAGCAGGTACTCACTGAAATCTTGGTGAAGATGTAGAGGATGAGAGAAAGGACAGACATATACACCTGGATCCTCTGGCCCCCGAATCGCTTCTTCAGGTACTGCGGCATTGTGACCACACCGGCTGCGATGTACACGGGGACAAAGATCCAGCCGAGGGCCAGAAGCAGCCAGGTTGCCTGGGAGAGTGGGGAGAAAAAGGGATCCATGTTCTAGATGCAGATGGAGGGGTGGTCTGTGCAGAGGAGAGCCCTGGGCAGGGAGGTAAGGGACCAGAGGCCTGATCTCAGTCCTGTGTGACCTCTGATGAGGTCCTCCAGGCTTTGGTTTCCTCATCTGTAAAATGGGTTCTCGATTCACCATGCAGCTTCCCCAAGCACCTCTGAGGTTCCTCTTAGCACTAAGGCTGGGGATGGGGTGGGGTGGGGTGGATTAAGACCCCCTTTATCCATGAGAATCCTCCAGGCCAACTTCCTTACGTTCCACTCAAAGCCACCCACAGCAAGGCCTCCAGCGGCCCCTGTCCCAGCCAGGCCGATGAACAAACCGCTGCCCACATTGCTGGACATCAGAGATGCTCCGATCTGCAAGGCACAAGTGGGGCCAAGGGTCAGCGGTCAGTTTCCATTTGAATCGATCTGTAGTCAGAAGTATGAGCTTCAGGATCTGGGAAAGAGGCAGAGAGAGAGCAGAACCTGAACTCAGGAAACATGAGATCAGAGGGAGGAGATGCAGTGGGGCAGCAATGAGAAGAGGAATGGAACTGCTATTTATTAGGCACTTACTGTATGCCAGGCAATGTGCTAGGCATTTTATAGGCACTAATACACTTAATCTCCACAAATATTTCGAGGGATGGGTATTAATCTTTCCACTTTCCAGAGGAAGGAGTTAATGTTAGGAGAAATGAAGTCACTGGCTCCAGGCCACCCAGTGAGTGAGAGGCAAAGTGGGAAAGAAGAGAAGCCATGGGAAGCAGGGTCCATGTAGGGAGGATAAAGCTCTGCTCTGGGGCCATGGATCTAAGGGTCTCCAGAGAGAAGGAAGCTGAAGGGAGAAGGGGAGTCCCCCACGAGAGGGATGGGGGAGGCCCTCTGCCACCCGGTTCCAGCAGGTGCCAGGCCAGGGCCAAGCAGCGGGAGGAGCCATGGGGTTGAGCACAGCCCAGGCCAGCCCCCCAGTTAATTTTTCTCCAGGAGGCAGCCAACTACTCTGAGGCAATAGGAGGCGATGCCAGCTAGATAGATGATGTCCACAGTCATAGCACTCAGTACTTGAACGGCATGGCCAAGTGTCTGCTTCTGTTCTAAATATATTAACTCACCAACTCCTCACGACAACCCCATGAGGAAAGTTCTGCTATTAGCCCCATTCTACTCGGGGAAACTGAGGCACAGGCAAATAACTTGCTCAAGTTCCAGAACTGATAAGTGACAGTCGAAATGAGGATTTCGACTCTGGCCATCTGCCTCCTGTAATCACTGCTTGATGGGTGCTGGGCCTTAGTAAACATTCATTAGTGTTACCTGTTATTGTGAGATGGGAGCCTTCATTGGGAGGGGGGAGGGGCTGGGAGCTGGAGGGGAAGAGCCAGTCTTGTACCCTGTGTCACCTTAATAAAACGGCGGTGCTGGGCAGTAGAAAGTGAGAAGAAGGGAAAGCACCGAGACATTCAGAGAAGAGGCGGCACAGTGCAAAGGCACAGAGATAACAATCGGCCTGATATTGCTGAGGACTTTGAGCCACCCCTCCGCCCCCGCGCGCACACGACACATACACACACACACTCCCTCCCTCTCTTAGGTGGTCCTGGGGATGCTGCAGGCTGGGCTGGATCACTCAGTCACAGCAGAGAGCACGGGGCCTCCTCCTGTGGAAGAAGAGGCTCCCCAGGCTGCTCTCGAGGACCCTGCCCAGGGCTCCCAGTGCATCGCTCAAGGAGCCATCAGCGAGGTCGGCAGGGGACCCCACGGGCCCCTCTGAGGCGGGGATGCCGCTGCCCCTTCTCCTCTCGGGCCACAGGGAGGGGAATGAGGCACCTCTCAGGACTGGCTGAGTAGGGAAGCGTGCAAAGCTGTTGGACGATCATCGCAGACCCCAGACACACACGTTCCAGCGGGGCTGTGGGGCTGAGATTCCCTCAGCCACAGCTGGTTCTGCCCCGGCCTTGGGCTGAAGCTGCTCTCGGTGCAGGCGGCTCAGCTCACAGCCCCGTCCCCCTGAGGAGGGCGCCACCACATCCTCTTTCCCACGTGCACGTGCCCACGTCCCGCTCCGTCACCATCTCTGGGGCACCCCCTCCTGCTCGGAGGCCTCGGGTTTCCTCACACCCCAGAGCTCTGCTCTCCGCAGGACTGAACGTGCAGGCCGGCCCCCTACTGGTTCTCCTGGATGGACCAGAGGAGACCTGACCTGGCCCAATTCTGTGCCTCCCAATGACTCGTTTCCAGGGCTGTGATTTGGGGGTGGGGTGGGGGGACCAGATGATCAGAAAGGCCTCCGAGGGGTTTTCATTCTTCTGATGAGGGCTGTCTGACGGCACCAGCGACCCTGTCCCCGTCCCTGTGAGCTGCCAGGCCCACAGCCACCCGCATCCCTGGACATTCTGTCACGCTCCTTTGGTCCTCACCTCTCCCTGTCCCAGACACCTGAACCTTCCAGAGAACCCTGCAGGCTTCCTGGGTTCCTCTGCTGTTTGGTGAGTCTGTCGCCAGCGGTGGGCAGGGAGGGTGGCGAGAACAAAGACAGGGGCGTGCAGAGGGCCGGTGGTGTGTGGGTGCGTGTGCGCACTCACACGCCACGTGTGAGGTGTGCGTGCCTGGGCTGGTACGCAGCTTCAGTGGCCCCTGGGGCTGAGGACTCCGCTGTTAATTTGGAAGCAGGCCTCACCTCCCTCCGTCCTATTTCAGGAAGAGGAAGTTAGCTTTGAGGACCAAAAGGAACAAGTGGGGAGGCCTGATGGAAGGGACTGGGGTTCAAAAGATCAGTTCCTGTGGTGGGTGGGATTTTACCTCTAGGATTTCCCTCATTTAAATGCTCTTCAGTATTTATGTGTCACTTTCCCAAGAAAATCTTTCCTAATCCCACTTCCACTGTCTGCAGGTTAGAGGCCTCCCCCGGACATCCACAGGCCCCATGCTCCCCTCCAGCTCGGCAGCCGTCGAGTTGTTTATGAGTCTGTCTGCCCCGCTCAGCCCTGAGCTCCTCTGGGACGGGAACACTCTGAGTGGCTCTGTAGGTCCAGTGTCCGGCCTGGGACCCACACTTAGGAGGCGCCCAGGGCACGCAGGTCCCAGCTGTGGGTTTGCAAGCTCTCTCAGGTTGCCTGGTGCCTCTGGACCAGAGAGAAGGAGCCCAGAGCCAGGAACCCCCTTGGGGGCTGTAGCCTTGGTCCAGGCAGGAGTAGGTGAGGTGGGAGCTGGGGGATGAGGGGAGGGGCAGGAGGAAGGTCGACTCACTGGCCACCAGCTTATGGACCTTCCTGCCAGGAAGTAGCCGCCAATGGTCCCTCGGCTGGCACGGATGGACGACTGGAAAGGAAATGGCAAGAGTGAGGATTTCCCGAGCCTCCCCCAGGCTCTGCCCTCTGCCCCAGATTCCCTGCCCCTCGAGGCAGGCACGGTAGGGACACAGGGGGTGGGAACTGAGGCTGAAGCATTCGCCATCTTTAAGCTACGTGGCTTTGGGGGCGTCAGCTCCCCTCTCTGGGCCTTCCTGCTCATCGCCCAGGGCTGGTGTGAAGAACAAAGGAGCTAATGGGGTGTGTGTGTGTGTGTGTGTGTGTGTGTGTGTGTGTGTGTGTGTGTGAGAGAGAGACGCCCTCATGAATGTATGGCGCTGTTCTTGTGCACAGATTATTGCCATTGTGCACTCTTGTGTCCTATCCTGCTTCCCCGCCCCCGTCCAAACGTTGCTTCAGGAAATGAGTTGGGGTCTCATCCTCAGGCTACCGTGGCAGGGAGACTGGGCCTTCCTGCTCATCGCCCAGGGCTGGTGTGAAGAACAAAGGAGCTAATGGGGTGTGTGTGTGTGTGTGTGTGTGTGTGTGTGTGTGTGTGTGTGTGTGTGAGAGAGAGACGCCCTCATGAATGTATGGCGCTGTTCTTGTGCACAGATTATTGCCATTGTGCACTCTTGTGTCCTATCCTGCTTCCCCGCCCCCGTCCAAACGTTGCTTCAGGAAATGAGTTGGGGTCTCATCCTCAGGCTACCGTGGCAGGGAGACTGCCTTGTCCCCTCCGCCCAGCCAGACTCCCACTCGGGAGGCTGGGAGGATGCAAAGCACTCGGGCCCCAGACAGAGGCAGGACTCTTCTGGGGGGCGTCTCCTGCTCCGGCCTGATGTCAGATCACACCACTGAGGTCCACCCATGACCCTGGAGCAAACCCTCTCCTTCACTGGGAGGTGGTCAGTAGTGACCTGTTTGAGGAATTACTCTGAAGACTGAAAGGGGGTAGGGAATGAAAGAACTTTCTCTCGGATGCAGGGGGTGAGTACAGGGCGGCGGGTTGGGGAAGATAAATTTAAAGCCCTTTTTGGATGCTGAAGCCAGGCATCTGATTGGGTCTGCAGACAAGAGAAATACCTGAAGGAGGGGAAGGGAGAGGGAAATTGAAAGAAGCTTCTCTTGCCCCAAGAGAAAGTGACAGATTAGTCACTAGGCCGTGACTGGTGTGCAGGGCTTGCTGCTTGTCAAGCCTTTGCTTGGACTTTCCTGTGTCACCTCTGGTCCTTGGGGAGGACAGATGAACAGAAATAATTTACGTTACAGGTGAGGAAATGGAGGTCCCCTAATGGGAAGCAACTTGTCCAAAGTCACAGGGGAGTTTCTGCTTTTCACGGCTGTCCACCTCCAGGGAGCCAGCGAGCCTCTGTTTGCCCATCTCTTCCTCACACACCCTGGGAAGCAGGGACAGTTCATCCCACTTTACAGATGAGGAGACTGAGGCCCAGAGATGGTTCTTGACCTTGCCACAGCCTCAAAAGTGACCACCTGGGGCTCAAATCACTCTCTGCCTCACAGTGGAGTCTAAAGGTGCTGGCATTTCCCGCAAATGCTGCAGAGATAACAGCGGTCATTTATTGCTGCAGGCTGTGTGTTGGGCGCTGTGCCAGATCCTTAAATGTGTCACACTCCTAAATGGTCAGGGCCACTTTACCTCATAGACCTTTATACTCTCATTGTCCAGATAAGAAAACTAAGGCTCCGTATGGTCCCAGGGCCATGCGGCCCTACCTGTTGGAGTTGACATCTGAACTCAGAGCTCCCTGACCTTCAAGCCTGGCGCCCGTCCAGGGCATTGAGGCTCTGGTGAGCAGTGGAGAATAGAAGCATGTTGGGATCTGCCTGGCTCCCTTCCCGTGAGACACGCACCCCGGCTCCTTTAGAAAGCACGGCTCCTTGCCAAGGCACCATCTGGTGGAAGGTGTGATGGGTCCAGGAACCGAACATTCGCATAGCTGGGGATGCTGGCGTGTGGAAGAGGGCAGGAATGGTATGCGGGGAGGCCAGGGATGCATGGGACCACAGGAGCAGATGCACAGGGACAGGGAGTCGGGCGGGAGATTGGGGCTCGCTGTGTGAGCTCTGGCAGCTCACAGCCCTCTCTGGGCCTCAGTTGCCCATCTCTAAAAGGAGGGGTTGGAGAGGATGATCCCTTAAGGTCCTTCCACATCAGCCTCTGTGCTTCCTGGACACGCCTCCCATCTGCCCACCCCTGCCCCCAGCTCCATGACCAGCCACTGATGAGAGCCTGCCTTCGCCTCCCCTGCCCACCCCCAACCTCCGGGCTACTCACCCAGACCCCCACGCCAATGACGAAGACAAAGTAGACGACCAGGACCGCGATGTCGTAGGCATGCAGGCTGACTCCAGGACCCAGTGCTGAGCGTGGAACTGTCGCAGTGCTGGCCCCATTTCCCGAAGCTCCAGGCCCCATTGCTGCCAGCTCCATGCTCATCTGCCAGTCAGTCACCACCAGGCTGGACTTTGAGGCGCTCCTGGTTTCATTCCTTTCCTTTAATGATTAAACAGCCCCAAGCGCCACTGGCCAATGAGAAAGCTCTGAGCCCCCTTGGCACATAAAGTCCTGGCCCCCCTTTTCCCCTTACTGCCAGCTCCACCTTCTGCAGGCCTCTGTCCCTTTCCCTGAGCCCGCTACACACACACTTGCACACTCACACACACATGCACGCTCCCACCCCGGAGAGGAACAGGAACAGGAAGAGCAGAGAGAAAGGAGCAGAGTCTTGGCAGCCTGGACTGGGAGGGGCTTCAGAATCAAGGTGCTCGAGCTCCTGCTTGTGCGGAGGAGAAACCGAGGCCCAGGGAGGAGAGGGATGCAGGGAAGTAAAGGCAGAGCTGGGCCTGGAGTCGGGGTTTCTTAATGGTCAGATCCATGCACTTCCCTTGTGCCCAGTGGAAGGGACACGGGAGAAGGGGGTCTGCTCTGACCCGCGCAAAGGGCCCCTGTGTCACGTGCTCCCACCCCCTACCCACCCAGCCGTCACTTGCCCTTTTTTTACAACGTAGGAAACTGAGGCCTGGGCAGAGACATGGTTTATTCCAAGCTACAGAGCAAGGCTAGAATTCACATCTGCCGGGTCCACACTCCTGCCCTGTGCTGTGATAAAGGAGTGCTCCCCGAAAGGACAGAGGGCATCCTGGGCCCAGGGAAGACCATCCTCCCTGAGATGCAGATTCCCTGAGTCAGGGAGGAGGGAGACGGGAGACGGGGGTTCAGGCCTGGCCTGAGACCCGAGCAGCCTGCTTTTAAGTTCCACTTGCACATCTCGCCCAACAGCAGGCTGACCGTGGGCAGGTTGCTAAGTGACTCTGAGCCCGGTGTCCTCCTGAGCGTGGCCTCAAGTGCCATGGAGGTTGGCATGAGGTTGGGATGCACTCCTGAGACCCTCTGCAAACCCTGAGAGACTGCACGCTCTTGGGGTTCACACCGAGAAATGGACACCAACCACCGAGGGGCCGAGGCACCAGCCACACAGGCGTGCTCATACTGTCCTTCTAAAATTGCTGAAGTTGGGACATTTCAGTCTTGTGAGCATCTGCTCTGCATCCGGCTGCACACACACAGGCCAGGGGTCCAGGCAGGGCAGCAGGTCAGGGGGCCCTGCTGGCTGCCACTCCCCACCCCACCCAGCCCCCTATGAGGATTCCAGGCTTAGGTGTGGGGGGCCAGGCCCTCTCCCCTCCCCTTTTGGAGAAAGGGAAGTGAAACATAGGCTCTGGGACCCCTCTCCCCCGGACCCCTGGTTCCCATGACCCAGAACATCAGGCGCAGGCCATGCTGAGCTCCAGAGGAAGGCCAGGGTAATCCCAGCTTGCGGGGGGCTCAGCGGGGTCCAGCGCCCATTAGCATCAGATGCCAGAAAGGCAGAGATGTATCAGCTCCAAGTCTTTACAGAGGAAGTGTCCTTCATGCTCAGATTTAAAGATGAAGGAGAGTTTTTCAGATCAGCCAAAGGGGCAAGAGAAGTGGGAACAGCAATAGCCTCATTGGGAAAATGGGAAGGACCAGGAGCCTTAGAAGGTTGGCACCGTATTCTCTGGGGGTGAGCTGTGTGGAGGGGCCGTGGCTGCGAAGCTGGCCACATCCTTGGGTGTTAATCAGGGAGAGAGGGAAAGGCCTGAGCTCAGGGTCCTAGACCACAGTGAGGGCTCCTGGACTGATCACTCCTCCAGAGAAGGGAAGGTGAGTGTAGGCGGGGAGATGACCTGAGCCTGCCCTTCCTCCTACACCCACCTCCCAAAGGGCCCACCCTGGCCCTCAGGGCTCTGCTGTCCACGTGCCCTGCACCCCCAACCGCCCGTCGCAGACGCCCAAGGCTGAGCCCCAAACCCCTGAACATTTTACCCAACCCCAAACCAACAGGTTTGGGCTCACTTCAGCCACTCCCCAAGGCATCTGTGACCCATCTGTTAGCTCCTCAGGCAACATGGCCCTCCAGAGCCTAGAGAGTGCCAGGAGGGGGGCAAAAGGCTGTGAAACCACCCAAAAAGATATCGTAAAGCCTCTGCTCAAAGCTCAAGACTTTGCTGTCTCGCTGAGCCCGAGCCCCGAGCCCCCAACCTGGAACCCAGCTACTTTATAGCAGAGCTTTGGCATTTGTACTCCGGCTCACAGCAAAGAGGAAACAACAATTTAGCGGGAGAGGGGCTGCCCGAGGTGGGCAGAGCTGCACAGCGACAGCCGGGAGAACAGCTACTGATGGCCGCACGGTGCACCAGACGTCGCTAAAACCAGGCAAAGCAGAAAGGACGCCACAAAACACAGGCCAAACTGGGGTGAACAGACCTAGAAAATAGGGCAAATCAACCCTCAACCAAGGGCATTCTTCGACGGCAGCTGAGGATTCACTCTCATGTTGATAAACCAGAGTCACCCACCACGGGTTTCAAGGCATAGATTATGGATCCAGGCAGGAAGAGTTTCATTCAAAACGGTTTAACATTTTAGGCAGGTGTTGGCATTCAAGGAAGCAGCCTCATTTAGCCAGGAAATCCTCTCAGAGAACCCCCGAGATGGAAGGGTGTGTCATTCTTACCAGAGGTGGGTATCCTGGGAGGCCCGGGGCACCAGCACACGTGCAGTGCTTCCCAGCCCGGGAGCCCTCTGCACAACGCAGGTCACCATTCACCCACCCCTGTCCTCTCAGCTGAAGAGTCCCCAGCAAAGTCCAGTGGAGGAGGTTGGGCCTGGCTTCTAGGGCAGGGGGTGCTTTGAGCTAGGCCTTAAAAAATGTGTAACAGAAGTGTAACCGGCCAGCAAAATGGAAGTTCCCATTGAGGCACCAAGACACAACACACATAAAAATTGCGAAGTGAGGGGCCGATCTGCATAGGAAATACTGGACTGACAATTCTAAAGGCTCTATGAGGAAGATATAAAAGGATTTTGTGAATATTTCTTTGGATAAATCTTTGTTGTGTTTTCCCAACAAGAAGGGGAAAGGGTGTAGGGGGTTGCTTGCCACTTGCCCCAAGATTTTGGAGAGAGGGGCTTTGGCAGGGAAACTTGGAGAGTTTGGCAAGCGTCCCTGCAGTTGGGGTCACTGAGGATGGGGTCTGCCTCAGGCTGAATCCCATAGAGGGCAGGAGCCTGTGGCCGGCCACTCTTCCACATGGGGGTGGACGGGAGTTGTCGGTGTGGGATTGGCTGGCACCCGGGGGGTTGGGCAAAGAATGCGTGGATGTTTTCCTGGTGTGTGTGTGTGTGTGTGTACTAGGTGTGGGCCACGTGCATGATGCTGGCACAGAGGTTTAGGCAGAGACAGGAACCTAGTTGAAAGGGTAGAGAGGACAGGGTCCAGGCTGTTGTTACTGAACAGGAAACATGCAGACCTTTATGGCTTCCACTCCCTGGGGCCCCTGCCCTGACTGTGATGCCGAGGTCCAGGATCCTCCATGTCGGGGGCCCCCAGCACTTGGCAGTCCTTCCACTCAGCTGCCAGTACCTGCAAATACTCATCCCTGACACGGAGCCATGAGTGAGAAGCAGTCCTGGGTCTTTTCCAATCCCAAAGGGACTGACTCTGTAACCAGGATAGACATGGGTGAAACCTTTGGCTGAGGGAATGAAGCTCTAAAGATGAGATCTTGAACATGAGGATGAAATGCTGACAATACATAGGGGGACCTCAGTCCCCGGAGTGCACCCATCCATGCCATGGATGGGTGTGACTGGCACACACACACACGCAGGCACACACACACGACTAGTAGCTTACCTAGGAAGCGCTGTGGGGTAGTGATGATGAACACACAGAACTTTGAGCCAGGCAAGCCCAGGCTCATGTAGGCGCCTACGCTCACCAGCAGGGTGATGGGGGCAAAGCATTTTCCATTTCTCAGGCCCTTTTTTCTCTTCTATAAAAGGGAGACAATAACTATCTCAGAGGTAGTTAGGAAGATGGGATAAAATAGTGGCTGTGAAAATGTTCTATACAATGTAAATTACAATGAACCCAGGAGGCATCACTGTTCCCTGAGCCCCCAGGAGGAGTCCAGCGTCCGTGAAGTGGCAGAGCCATGACCTGGAGTCGGAATTTGAGTCCCGGTTCCCCTGCTGCTTACTAGCTACGCTGTGATGGGAAAATCATTTAACCCACCAAGGCCAAGATTCTGCATCTGTAAAATAAGGCAATAATACATACCTCTTGAAGAGTTGGGATTATTAAGTGAGATAAAGTATATGCAATGAGATGTTGAAATGGGACATTTTCTGTCTCAGTTTTGGCTGAGGTCGAATGGGTGAGGACAATATAACAGGTGCCTAGTACCCTGACCCCAATTCTAAAAGTGAGTCAGGACACTCAGGGAGCCATGCCACAGAGGCCGTGGCAATGGCTAAGCCCAGGGCCCCTGCTGCCCCAGCTGACCCCGTAGGTATTGAACACTCGCCCTGAAATCTCACTTGCCTGGCTGCTCTCGGCCAGTGACTGAGTCCAGCTGACGCCGTGCATGCCCTTTCCTGCAGGACATGTGGCTCACATAACAGGCATTTTTGGCTGGAGGACACTCCTTGGACCAGCCGAAATTTTCATAGAACTGCACTAGAGCCCCGTGGCAATTGCTTTGCAAGAAGTTGTTGGAGTGACCTGGCGACCCCTCTTCTTCCCCATCTGCAGGGTGAGGAGGCAGCCCCTTTCACCCTCTAGTGAAGCCAAGAGAGAAGAGTGTCAGAGGGCCTATGGCAGAATTTTATGTGTGTCCAAGGGCCTGGTGACTTAAGGAAAACAATGGTCTAGGCTGGGGACATCTCAAAAGGGGGAGTGACACCAGCAGAGGGTTAGGCCAAGGTCTGGAGCATGGAAGCTGGACAGCGCCCGTCGGGAGGCTGCAGAGAGGGTTCCTGCTCCAGCACACGAGACTAGGGTGTTTAAGGCCCTGGTTTCACTGCCCTTGCCCTTCCTGCTGCTGTTGGGGGGCCACTGACCAAGAGATAATTTCTTGCCTCCCCTCCTCTCCTCTGGCTGCTCTTTGCTGCCTTTCCTGGTGCCCAGGCTGGGGGCCGTGTGCTCCCCTTCACAGCAGTGACCACACTGGGCTGTTCCTGGCTGTGTCCGCAGCTAGGGCGGCAGTGGCTCTGACGGGTCCCTGTGAGCTAAGACCCCGAGCAGCCTGGGGGCTCCCCGAGGATTCAGGGAAAGGACCGCGGGAGGGTGGTGAGTGCCTGACATCGGCTGTCTTCTCTGCAGACATCACTTTTATGAGGAACCGGAGCTCAATCCAAGAGCAAACAGCAGATCACAAGTGGCAGAAGGCAGCAGTGGCGCAGAGGAAGCAGGTGTGGCCCGGGAGCCGGAGAGCTTTGCTTCTGCCACCGGCACGTTGGTGACCCCAAACGCATGGATGCACGTGGCACACATCACTGCGAGCGCCGTTCCTCACCTGTGAAACGAGATGTCTGGACTAGCTTGTCATGACCTTGGAGCGCTAAAGTGCCGCAAAGCGAATTATTGACCTGGTCTCCTCTAGCCTTTCGGATCTAAGAGTCCTGGGAGAAGTGGGATCCAGCTGGAGCTGTGATTGAAAAGTGGGAGAACAGTGAGGGCTCGGGTCCATAGCTTTAGGCCAGGCACCCCTGGACCCCGCCTGGCCCTGGTACTCATGAGTTGTGCTCTCAGCCTCCTTGTCCTTGTATGTGGAGTGGGGATAACGAAGTTGACCTCACAGAGGCATCCTGAGGTATAAAGCCTGAGGCGTGTGTGCGAGGCACGGAGCCCTCGGCCGGCGCAGGGCTGCTCTATCACGAGCGCTGTCGCTGGCACTGTGCTCTGTGTGGCGAGATGGCTCTGTGGGACTCTGCCCTGGTGTTCACCTAGAGCGGTCAGGTCCCTGGAGATGTCCTTGGTCCTGACAAATTCCAGAGCCCCAAGAGGCCCCAAGTGGGGTCGAGGGGTGGCTTCATGCCTGAGCCACTGCCACCCACCTTGCCACGTCCTCCTCAGAAAGCAGAGCCTGCAGCCACCCAAGCAAGGCTCTGGAGCGCTCGCCAGCGAACATCCGGATCTTGCTGGGGAGAGACTAAACAGGCGGCGAGTTCTCTGCCGCCTCACGCGGGAAACAGGCCAAGGAGATTCAGAGGATCCTGGGATTAGCAACTGGAGGCAGAGCCTGGGACCTGGGCTCATATGCTCCTCTTCCGCCGGCCCGTCCCCGCCCCCGCCATGTCCTTTTCTGGATTCTGGGTTACTTGGTACCCACGGTTGCCTTTCCCCCACTCCATTGTAACTCCTACCAACTGTGCTATAATTGCTTGTCCGTTGCCCCTGCTCGTGGGGGACTCCTGGAAAGCAGGGGCTTTATCGGGTTCACTTCTGTCTCTAGCACATGGCACAGGGCCTGGCACACCGTAGATCCTCACTACATTTTCATCAAATAAATGAATGAATGCATGTTACATCAGTTTCCTCCTTTCCCATGCAAGCTCTTCCTAAACTCAAAAGCTCAAAACCATGCCAGTTGTCACTAGCCATACCACATATATCAGCTAGGGTTAAGTTTGGCTGTGATATACTTGCAACTTAAAAGTTGCTTAAATAAGAAAGTTTTTTTTCACATTCATGTCTAGAGATACACAAAACCGGACCGGTAAGGTGGTTCATAATTTTTTAAGAGATCTCAACTCCTTTTTTCTTGCTGTTCTACCGTCTTCCATCTCATTGTTTAAAATGGAATTCCAGCCATTGCCTCTATACTCCAGTGTACATTTCCTGGAAATGGCACACGACACTTCTGCTAATATCCTGTTGCCCAGAACTTAGTCATGTGATCACACCTAGCTACAGGGAAAGACAGGAAATGCTATCATGCTTTGGGGTGTGCCTGTGCCCTGTCAAGATTCTGGGTTTTTTACTCATTAACAGAGAAGAATGGATTCTGGGGGGACATTAGGAGCCCCAGCCATGCCACACTTTATAGTCTAAATGGCACACCCTTCTCTTACTATCTTCACCCACTAGCCCTGCGTGGCACTTGGGAATAAGAGGCATTATCCCCACTTCACAATTGAAGGAACAGAGGCTCTGAGAAGTCAGCAAGTTTTCCGAGGCCACAGAGTGAGTTATGGCAGGGCCGAGATGGGCACTCAAGGTTGCCAGCTACAAGGTTAGTGCTCTTTCCTCTTCATCATCTTGCCCCAGGGCTTCTTGGAAATGGTAGAGCTTGGGCTCCTTCCTCACAATTCCCTCAAGAAGCATCCAGCAGACACCTGCTGTGTGTGCAGAAAGCACCGGGTACTCGGAGAGAAACCAGATCCAATCCCTCTTGAGGACCTCATGGGCTGTCTTTACACAAGTCTTAGAATATAGTGTGATGGCTGGAGGGTTGCTAGCACAGACAGCTCTCTGACCCCAGAGCCCGGGCAGCCAATCCTTCAAGGTGTGTGACGTTCCATTTCAGGTTCTTCCAGCCTCCGATTTTCTGTCTGGAACCAGAGATGGGGTTGGAGAATTCGGGCTGAGTTCGAACCTCAGACGAAGGACATTGGTGTTTATGTTTGATGGGATGTGGTAGCACAGCTAAAAGTGTAGGCTCTGAGATAAGAAAGCATTACTTCTTTTTTCATGGAAAGCAAGTTACGATCCTATTTTTCCTGTGGCAAAACTGAGGCTCATTGAGTTCCAGCGTCTGTCCAAGGCAAGTATGTATCGGAGCGAGACTTGAGCGCAGTCTCCTGATGTCTAAGCTGGACCTCCTCCTGCACGGGGTTCTGGGGGGCTCTCCAGACCACTCCCACTGCTCCAGACCCTGGCTGGGGCCCACTACCTTCCAGGCTAGACCAGGCCCCTCGACCTGGATTTTATTCTGCAGCTACAAGCCTGGTCACCTGTGAGGAGCTGTCGGCATCGTGTCTCAACAACTGGAGAGAGGGAGTCTCACCAAGGGAGAGATTTGCCCCTTGTAAGGTGTGTAATGCTTTCTCTGTTAGCCTCCACTGCGTGAAGCCAAGACTCTGCTCTGGCTAGTCTGTGACACTCATCCCTCCTCTCCTTTCTCTGCAGGAATTATCTCTGGAAGTTTACCAACTTCTGTAGGGCTCCTGGCTCCTCTGTATCCTGATGGCGGCAAATGGGATGGGAAAAAAATTGCCTTTGTATCATGCAGCAAATGGAGGTATACCATATCTCAGTGGCCTCCTCGAGCCTGTTAGGTTTCAGGAAAACCATCTGGCTTGTCTTAGGATAGCTTTCTAAGCAGTCACTGACCCCAATAAGGCATTGATCAATAATGATCAATTAATGATCAATCAATCGATCATCAATTAGTTTTTGCTTTTTAAAAGTATTTATTTATTTACTTTTGGCAGCGTTGGGTCTTCGTTGTTGCACGCGGGCTTTCTCTGGTTGTGGTGAGCGGGGGCTACTCTTCGTTGTGGTGCATGGGCTTCTCACTGAGGTGGCTTCTCTTGTTGCGGGTTTCAGTAGTTGTGGCTCGCGGGCTCTAGAGCACAGCCTCAGTAGTTGTGGCGCACAGGCTTAGTTGCTCCGCGGCATGTGGGATCTTCCCGGACCAGGGCTCGAACACCTGTCCCCTGCACTGGCAGGTGGATTCTTAACCACTGCGCCACCAGGGAAGTCCATCAATTAGTTTTAAATTATCAGCATTCACCAAGTTTATACTGTCTATCCAACCCTGTGCTTGGCCTGTGACTGGCAGAAATAAAGCGGAGCCTGGATGCCTTCCTTTAAGGGAATTCAGCTGAGAGATTAGAGGTGGAAACAGAGAAAAGAATGAGGGACTTGAAGTAAGACAGAGGTAGGTTTGAATGACAACACTTCAACTTATTAAGTGTGTGACTGTAGGCAAGTGCTCAGGATACCTGGCTTGCTTGTTGTGAATATTAAAGGAGAGAATAGAAAACACTTTGCTCACTACTGGATCCATGGGAAATGCTCTGTTGGTGGTTAAGTGGCAAAAGCAGGCTGAATGCACACAACTATAACTGTTTAAACTGAGATAGGAATTCAGAGAAGGGAGATATTCATGTGTGAATTATCTTTTAAGACCTAGACTTGTAGAGCAGGTAATTTGGACCCTGGCGGGTCTGGGACTGGGGCCCTGAAAGAGCCTACTTTTCAGAATGTGCAGTACAATGGATGGCCACAGGGGGGAGACATAGGACAAATTTTAGCATCTTCCATTTCACCGTCCCTCTGGGCAGAGAATCCAGTAGGTGACTATCCTTTCTTCACTCCCTCCACACCCATGTTATAATCAGAGGTAAACCTCCACACACAATATCTGTAGATAGATGAGAGATTCACGGGGCTTTTCAATTGCAGTAATATGTCAAAAGTTCTCTGAGACATTCCTGGCACATAGGAGCCAGTGTGTCAGAAAAGTCTTTCAATCTTGCTCTGATTTTCTTTTTTTCACATTCTCTGATCAAGTCTCCCAATATATCTCTGAAATATGCAAATATCTATAGCTTTCTGTATCTCTCTGAAACTTGGGACACCAATTATCTCGCTAAAATATTCTGAAACTCCTTGAAATGCTGACTTTCTATAAATCTCTAAAATTATAAAACTCTATGTGGATGTCTTTTTCTGACCCTCTCTACCCTTTGACAGCACACATTCTCTCTGAATCTCAGAGACTCTCAGTCCATCTGTCTCCAACAGCTTGTTATCATTTTGCAAGTGGATATCGGACAAAGACAGATGCAATCTGTGCTAAACCTCAGGAATTTGCACCTCCTAGCTCCGGGCTGCAACTGTCTTGGTTCCGAAGAAGGTGGAGATCAAAGCCCTTCCCACAGGAAGTTTCAGCTAGAACTGGAGCCAGAGAAAAGAGCCAGGCATTTGGAGTCAGTCAAACCTGGGCTTGATTCTCTATTCCTCATCTTACTGTGTGACCTTGGCAAATTGCTTTTCCCTCTCCAAGTCTCTCTTTTCTAATCTAGTAAAAATAATCCTGCAGCCTTCGAGATTGTTATGAGGACTAGCGGCTGTATGAGGTAGTCAAGGGTAAAATGCCTGGTGAATGCCCATGACTATCCTGACTTTAAGTGAGATGTGAGTCCGGAGGATGGAGAGATTCATGTGTGTGTTTCATTAGCCCTTGACATGGAAAGGAAGTATTCAGAGTCTGCTGCATTTAAGAAGTCGCTTTGTGTAAGCCCACATTATTGCTTCCTTTACAGATTCTGTGGGGCTGTGGACCTGCAAGAATTAGTCATACTTCCCCCCCCCAACTTTATTGATGTATAATTGACAAATAAACTTGTACTATATTTAAAGTGTACAGCGCAATGATTTCATATAAGTATACATTGTGAAATTTGTCCCACAATCAAGTTAATTAACACATCTATCACCTCACATAGTTACCCTTTTGTTTTGGTGAGAACGCTTAATATCTACTCTCTTAGCAAACTTCAGGTATGCAACACAGTATTATTAGCTATAGTCATCATACTTTATGTTAGACACTCAGAACTCATGCATCTTACAACTGAAAGTGTAGCCTTGACAAACCTGTCTCCATTTCCTCCATCCCCCAGTCTCTGGGAACCGCCATTCTATTCTCTATTTCTATGAGTTCAACTTATTTTTGGTTCCACGTACAAGTGATAGCATGTGGTACTTGTCTTTCTCTGTATGGATTATTACACTGAACATAATGCCCTTCAAGTTCATCCTTGTTGTCACAAATGGTAGGAGTCCCTTCTTTCTTGAAGAACAATATTCCCGTGTGTGTGTGTGTGTGTGTGTGTGTGTCTGTGTGGGGGGGTGTATCTATATATCACATTTTCTTTACCCATTCATCCACTGGTGGACACTTAGGTTGTTTCCATATCTTGGCTATTGTGAATAATGCTGCAGGGGACACAAGAGTGCAGATATCTTTTTGAGATACTGATTTTGTTTCCTTCAGATATATACCCAAAGTAGGATTGCTAGGTCACATGGGAGCTCTAATTTTAATTTTTTGAGGTACCTCAACACTGTTTTCCATAATGGTTGTACCAATTTACATTCCCACTAATGGTGTATATCCTCAACATCTTCAACAACACCATCTCATGTCTTTTTGATAATAGACATCCCATCAGGTGTAATGTGATATCTCATTGTGGTTTTGATTTGCATTTCTCCGATCAGTGGTGTTGAGGATCTTTTCATAAACCTGTTGGCCTTTGTATGTCTTTTTTGGAAAAATGTCTATTCAGGTACTTTGCTCATTTTGGGGGGGAGGAGGGAAGGAAATGTCTATTGAGGTCTTTTGCCCATTTTTAAATTGGGCTTTTGTGGGATTTTGGGGTTTTTTTGTTTTGTTTTTTTTTGTTTTTTGCTATTGAGTTGTAAGGTTTCCTTATGCATTTTGGATATTAACCCTTTAATGGATATAATAGTTTTGATATAGTCCTGATTATTTATTTTTGCTTTCATTGCCTATGCTTTTGGCAACAAGATTCAAAAATTGCCAAGACAAATGTCAAGGAGATTGTCTCTGTTTTCTTCTAGAGCTTTACAATTTTAAATCTTTCCTTTAAGGCTTTAACCAATTTTGAATTGATTTGGGAGGGGCATGATGTAAGATAAGGCTCCAATTTCACACTTTGGCATGTGAATATCCAATTTTCCAAACACCGTCTGTGGAAGAGACTATCCTTTCCCCACTTGTGTTCTTGGTGTTTGTCAAAAATTAATTGACTGTATATGTGTGGGTTTATTTCTGGGCTCCCTATTCTGTTCCATTGATTTGTGTGTCTGTTTTAATGCCAATACCACACTGTTTTCATTCCTATAGCTTTATAGTATGGTTTGAAATCAGGACGTGTGATACCTCCAGTTTTGTTCTTCT
This sequence comes from Physeter macrocephalus, assembly GCF_002837175.3. NCBI lineage: Eukaryota > Metazoa > Chordata > Mammalia > Artiodactyla > Physeteridae > Physeter > Physeter macrocephalus. The sequence goes on from NC_041217.1 coordinate 144,555,366, forward strand.
TACCCAAGAACAAAACTTTAACTATTTGGGCTCTTTTGTGGTTCCATATGAATTTTAGGATTTTTTAAATTTCTGTGAAAAATGCCATTAGAATTTTTATAGAAATTGCATTTAATCTAGAGACTGCTTTGGGTAGTATGGACATTTTAACAATATTAATTCTTCCAATCTATTAACATGGCATATTTTCCCATTTGTGTCTTCTTCAATTTCTTCTGTCAACGTTTTATAGTTTCCAGTGTACAGATCTTTCACGTCCTTGGTTAAGTTTATTCCTAAGTATTTTATTCTTTTTGATACTATTATAAATGGGATTTTTTTCTTAATTTATTTTTTCAGATAGTTCGTTTTTAGTGTAGAGAAATGCAACAAAGTTTTGTATGTTGACTTTGTAACCTGAAACTCTACAAAATGCATCTATTATTCTAATAATTTTTTGGTGGCATCTTTAGGGTTTTCCATATATAAGATCATGTTATCTGCAAACAGAGGCATTTTACTTCTTCCTTTCTGATTTGGATGTCTTTTATTTCTTTTTCCTGTCTAGTTGCTCTGGCTAGGACTCCAGTACTATGTTGAGTAGAAGTGGTGAGAGTGGACATCCCTGTCTTGTTCCTAATCTTAGAGGAAAAGTTTTGAGCTTTTCACTGTTGAATACTTCTGTTAGCTGTGGGCTAAGTTCAAGGTCTTTATTATGTTAAGGTAGAATACATTCAATTTTTACCTGATTTTTTTTTCTTTTTTTTTTTTTGGTATGCAGACCTCTCACTGTTGTGGCCTCTCCCGTTGCGGAGCACAGGCTCCGGACGTGCAGGCTCAGCAGCCATGGCTCACAGGCCTAGCCGCTCCGCGGCATGTGGGATCTACCCAGACCAGGGCACGAACCCGTGACCCCTGCATTGGAACCACTGCGCCACCAGGGAAGTGCTTTACCTGATTTTTTGAGGTGCATTTCATTTATATCTAACTTGTTGAGAATTTTTATCACAAAAGGATGTTGAGATACATTTTTATCTAGACTTGATTTGTTGAGAGTTTTTTTTTTTTTATCATGAAAGGGTGTTGAATTTAGTCAAATGCTTTTCCTGCACCTATTGAAATAATCATATAATTTTTATCTTTTATTTTGTTAATGTGATGGATCACTTTTATTGATTTGCATATATTGGATCATCCTTGCATCCCAGGGATAAATCCCACTTGATCATGGTGTATGGTCCTTTTAATGTGCTTTTGAATTTGGTTTGCTAGTATTTTGCTGAGGATTTTTGCATTTATGTTCATCAGGGATATCAGCCTGTAATTTTCTGTTATTGTAGTGACCTCATCTGGCTCTGGTATTAGGGTCATGCAAGCCTTGAAAAATGAGTCTAGAAGTGTCCCTTTCTCTTTGATTTTTGGGAAGAGTTTGAGAAGGATTGGTAGTAATTCTTCTTTAAATATTTGGTAGAATTCACCAGTGAAGTCATTTGATTCTGCTGTTTTCTTTGTTGGGAGATTTTTGATTATTGATTCAATCTCCTTACTCATTATTGGTCTGTTCTAATTTTTTGATTTCTTCCTGATTCAGGCTTTGTAGGTTGTATGTTTCTAGGAGTTTATTCATTTCTTCTAGGTTATCCAATTTGTTAGCATATAATTGTTCATAGAAGCCTCTTATGGTCTTTGTATTTCTGTAGTGTCTGTTGTAATGTTTCCTCTTTCACTTATGATGTTATTTATTTGAGTCTTCTTTCCCTTTTCCTTAGTTATTCTAGCTAAAGATTTGTCAATTCTGTTATCTTTTCAAAAAACCAACTCTCAGTTTTGTTGATTTTTCTATTGCATTTCTATTCTCTATTTAATTTATTTCTGCTCTACTCTTTGTTATTCCCTTCCTTATAATAACTTTGGGCTTATTTTGTTCTTCTTTTTCTAGTCACTTGAGGTATAACATTAGATTCTTTACTTGAGATTTTTTTCTTAATGTAGGCGTTTATCACTATGAATCACTTACTATGAATGTGCAATATCAAGAGTTGGACACAAGCTGGGGCAATAGAGCAGATTTCAGCATCTTCCACTGTAGTTTACCTTTAGTGATGAGGAGTAAAGCCTTTGGTGGCACTTCATACACTATCTTATGTGTGACCCCATCTGCCTGCAGTGTTTAGCATCGGTGGGGATTGTGTGGGCAGCTGGAAATCTGAGCTGTTGTTTGACAATATGTCTCTGTATTTAGCATTTAGACTAGTGTGTTCCAATAGAACTTTCAGCTATGATGGAAATATTCCAAACCTGTGTTGTCCAAAATGGTAGCTATTAACCACATAGGGCTATTGAACACTCGAAATGTGACTAGTACAACTGATGAACAAATTTTTTAACTTAATTTAATGGTAATTAATTTGAATATAAATATTTAGCTACATATGGGTAGAAGGTTCTGGATTGGACAGCACAGAATTCCAGACAACTTCAGTTTATCTAGGAATGAATGAACACTCTCCATCCCAGCCTCTTTCTGAGGCTGAGCTAAGATTAATTAGTGAAGTTGTCTCCCAAGGAGCTCACAGTGGAGGAGGGGTGGGAAGTGGGCGAGGAAGCAAAGATGAATTCATAAACACTATAATATAGGCAAGCCTAATTACTACAGTAAGAGATATAAATCATACTGATGGTTGCTTCCACTTTTGAGTGCCTAACCAGTGGCAAAACACTTTATAGTGTGATTTAGGTCTCAGGGCATCCCTATGAGATTTTGCAGATGAGGAAACCAAGATGCAGAGTGACCAAATGGTTTATTTATGACAATTTAGATGCCAACCTAGATGGATGCCTTACCCTAAAATCTTTGTATAATGCTTATGAGGAACTTAAAAGAGGACTATATCACATCGAGTGAGGATACTATTCAAGCTTTCTAAAGGAGTTTGGGTTTCAGCTAGCAGGAAGAATAAGTAGGGTTTTAGTAGAAAAGGAGAGAAGACAGAGTCCAAGCAAAAGGATAGCATTAATCAGTGAGGCAAGAAATCTTGGGGGCTTTTTCTGCTCATTAACATTGTAATTAACCAAAATTTGGGTTTGGCCTCTCCTTTGTAACAGGTTTGGCTGAGACCAAGAAGAGGGGATTGGAACAACATCATCTAAAACCACTGGTCTGGGAGGGAGACTAAAGAGTCCCCAACAGGACTGGAGGGATGTGGAGCCCAGGTTGGAGGGCAGCAGGGGCGGGAGAGAGGGTGTCTCCCTTCAAGGTGGGTAAATTCATGGAGTGCAAGCATACACCCTTGTACACATAAATATCAAAGGAGACTGACTCCCAGCTTCTTAAAGATGAACTGTGGATACTGGGAGAGAGACATGGGGAATGATGGGAACCATGAAGTTCAAGTCGTGTTAGACTCACTCTTTTGCCTGTATTTTCAACAGATGTAAGAGAATCTACTGATGGAACAATCAAGTTCTTTGGCATCAAATATGTGGTGGGATCAGCAGACAAAGTTTTTCATGTTGGAATTTCAAAAACATTTTCCATAATCTCTTGGAGACACGATGGTATGTTTGGTGGGCTTGTGATAGTTGATGCTACTATGACAACCTAGAGGCAGGTCTCTAGCGACTTAACCATTCAGCTCTATTCTTGGCCATGTTCCTAACAAATGTACTGCATGATCTAAATAAAGACATTGGCTAAAGGGTTATTCTATTTGGTAAAGAGAACTAAATTGCTATTCAGAGAATCAAAAGCCAAGAAGTTATTGTCTTCTGTAATTGATTTGACTCTATCAAGACTGTATTTAATTATGAGAGCTATAAAGTGTAGCATTTAGCCTCAGGAAAACCAAGTTGAAAAGGAAAGGAATGTTTTACTTGGTAATTTCAGTCTCAGTCAAACTTATTTAGTGCTTGCTGTAGGGATTTTATGGTGAATAAACCACTGCTCTCACTGGTCATACATTCCCCACATCAGAGCCGATAGAATCACTTTTACACTTGCTACTTAAATGGGTACTACAAAATCTACAGTGACTTATGGTGTGAAGTGGAGTCCTGGCTGTGAATAAACCCAGTGGTAGCCTGGCTTTTCTGCTGGAAATATAGAATGTTTCTTTAAAAACTGGTTTAGCATTTTTTTTTTTTTTTTTTTTTTTTGTGGTATGCGGGCCTCCCTCTGCTGTGGCCTCTCCCGTTGCGGAGGACAGGCTCCAGACGCGCAGGCCCAGCGGCCATGGCTCACGGGCCCAGCCGCTCCGCGGCATGTGGGATCCTCCCAGACCGGGGCGCGAACCCGGTTCCCCTGCATCGGCAGGCGGACGCGCAACCGCTGCGCCACCAGGGAAGCCCTGGTTTAGCATTTTTAAGTTAAAAAAATTAAATGTGATGGGGGTGTGTGGGGGGGAGGTGATTGTCCTGTACTATTTTCCCCCTAAAGGCAGATCGCTGCTTAGAGAAATGAACAGACGATTATGAAAGCCAGGGTTTATTTATCAGGCTCAGTCCCAAGGGGTGTCTCCCCAAAGCAGCAGCAGATGGGCCAAAGACACACGTGGACAGAGGGAAAGACCTAGAGCTGCTTGAGGGTGAGGTCAAGTCCTCACCTCAGCTATGTCCTGCCGAAGGGTGTGTCCTGGAGCAGGCCAGAGGGAGTGTTTTTAAGTGACTTAAGTGCTTGCAGTTCCACTGACCTGGCCTTTCTTCCCTCCACCAATCCGTTCTCCACACTAAAGCCAGAAAGACCTTTTCAAATGTAACTCTGAGCATGTCATGCAACCTACTCTCTGCTTAGAACCTACCAGTGTTTTTCCAGGAATGTCAGCACAGTTCACTGGTGCCTATGTGGTTTACCCTGCAGCTTCATTTGCCCCAAAGCTCCCTCTTTTTCACTCTCCACTCACTGTAGTCTTTTGTTTCCTGGCAACATGCTATGGCCTTCCACTGCGGGGCCTTTTCACATGCTGCTGCTTTTGTCCAGTGAACTTTCCTGTACACACCTTGCTTTGTGCTCTCATAGATTCATATTCTTCCCATAAACTACACAGAGGAGGGACTGGCCTGATTCTGCTCATCATATTATCCCTAGCATAATGCCAGACATATAGTCAATAACTAATTATTGAAAGAATGACTGAACTTTCTTTCTAGAGTGAAAGACTTTCATGCTATCAGATTTCGCTTCTAGGAAAGTATGTCATATTGATCTTCCATTCCCTTTTAATTTCTCAGGGTGGTGTGGGAGGGAAACCTTGAATCATGGCTGGGAAGGCTTAGGCATTGGCAAAGGGCAAAGGAGTAGGTGGAGGAGGTGGGAAGGCTTTTAGAGTGTCATGCAAAGGGGGACGGAGGACTTTTTCCAGGCTGTCCTAAGGAGCCATCTACTTTGCCAATGACCATGTTCTCCCCTGCCAGGCTACCCTGGGTCCCAGGAATTTAATCTTAATGAGTAGATGATAAGTGGATAAACACATAGAGCCCTAAAGGAGCTGGGACTCTTCACCAGCAGGATTCTCATAGAACCTATGCCTCTTATACCTCACTTGACTTCAAGCCATGATGTAATCTCTGTAAATCTCTTTTCAACCCAATTGTGATCCAAAGCATGATGAGTGGAGTCAGAGGAAACTAAATTTGAGTGTCCACTCAGCTACTTACCAGCTGTGTGATTTCAAACAATCCTGTTTGAAAACCTGTTTTTGCCACTGTAAAGTGGTGTTAATAATAGTTTCCATTTCACTGGGCAGCAGTGAGTATACATCAAAATAATGTTTCTAAAACACTGAACACCAGTCTCATCTCACTGGTTTGACACACAGAGGTTTATTTCTTGCTTACACTGCAGTACTGTGCCATGAGTAGTGGTGGCGGAAGTGTAAATCTCTACATCCTTTCTGGAAGACAACTGGACAATATGTATGAAAAGCCTTAAATTACTAGCCCAGTAATTTCACACTTCTAGGAATTATTCCTAGCCAAATAACCAGAGATGCAGATATACCAGTTGAAGTACGTGGATATCCTTATAACCTATTGACAACAATGGGCCACTGGAAAGACTTAAGTGTTTACCAGTATTGGGGGAGGGCAGGAGGGATGGCAGTGGTGGTTGTAAGGGCTGTGATTCTCCCAACAGCTGAGGTTTACTTCCTTGTTAAAGCAGCTTTTTCTGTTACTAGAGTAATACCTGTGGCCTCTCTCTACCTCCTCACTTACTACTCACTATGCTTCCATGGTATAAATTTGGGATCAGGAACTGAGATGTGTCTTCCTGAAACTTCTTCCCACCTATCTAAGGAATAGGCAAACCCTAGGAAACATGTGTTCTCAATTGCTTTCAGCCATGAAGCAAGTTTAGCAGTTAAGTCTCTGTCTCAATGGGAGCAGGCTATCACTGCCTGTAATTGGGCAGATAAATCAGCCCAATACTGGAATTCATCATTAGATTGTCCACCCACCCATTCACATATGCTAACTTTATTTTATACCAATGATTTATAAAGATGACATTTTAATGCACAATCTGCCTTCATCTTTTATTTCTCACTTAGTTTAGTTTTATTTAGGAGAATATAATTATGGTGTTTATCACTTATTCTAAAGGTGTAGTCTCTATCTCAATAGTATCAATGTTACCTGGGAACTTCTCGGAAATGCAGATTCTTGGACTCTACTTAGATCTACTGAATCAGAAACTCTGTGGGTGGAGCCCAGTGGTTTGTGTTTTAACAAATTCTCTAGGTGATTCTCATGCATGCTAAAGTTTGTAAGCACTCATTTTTTAGCACACATGCAATACTGGATGAAAATATACCAAAATGTTACGGATACCGAATCAGGACTGGCTGCTTGCTGCTGGTACAACAATACCCGAGAAGTAGTTGTTGGTAGAAAGGAAAGTTGCTTTTAATCAGAATGCCAGCAATCTGGGGAGATGGTGGATTCAGTGTCCCCGCAAAACCACCCCCGAAGATCCTGCCTGGCCATGAAAGTTTTTAAAGGGAAAAAGGGAAGTAATCTCAGTTCATCATTGAGATAGGGCCCTGGTCAGTGTAGTCTCCATCCCCCACTGTGTGCAGGCTTGTTGATATCTTGTACTTTTTCTTTAGATGCTGTCTTGTTCATACAGTTTGTTCACCAGGTTACTGAATGGGAAGCTAGGGAAGAGATCTGGTCATCTGTTAATTACTTATTCTTATTTCTACTTCTTTGATCTACAGAAAGAACCAACAGATTAGACAAGGTATTGTGTGATCAAAAGATGTGAAAGGTGTGCTGGGGCTGGAGATGGGGGTGCCTGGTTTAAAGTTAGTGACAAGACAAAGAGGCCTCCCGTAGAGAGCTCTTTCCTGCAAAAAGCTCTTTCCTGCCAAAAGCTACTTACATTACCAGTAATTTTCTTTGAGAGGTGGGGCTGCAGATGTGTGTGTTTCCGTATAAGTTAATTTTAAAATAAATTATCTTATTTTTCAGATATCTTTGTGGATTTCTTGGCTTATGTCCCATCAATAAATCTCATAGGGTGGAGCAGCAATTCTTGATGTCATTCAATGAATTATCAGCTTTTAATTTATCAAAAGTAGGCAAGGTTACAGATATTTGTAGTTTATGAGAGTAGATAAATTTTTCCACTTAAGAATTTTTATTTTTAAATAATTACATATTCACAGGAAATTGCAAAGATAGAATCAAAAGCAATTGATTTCTGTATATTAACCATGTATCCTACAACCTTGTTATAACTGCTTATCAGTTCCAGGGGTTTTTTGTTTTGTTTAATTTTTGCATTTCCTTGGGATTTTCTTTATTGAGAATCTTTTCATACGTGAACAACTTATCGTGGTTTATTTTTGCTTCTGGCCAATGTTCAAAAACAAAATTCTCTAAGCTTTCCCCTAGTCAATATTTTCACCTTTATCCTTTGTATCTTTCCCACTCATACTTCAGGAATGGGTTCTGGTAATTGTCAAGGAAATTCTAACGTAACATAGAGACAGGTAAACATCCCCAAGGGAAAGAAAAAATTAGTGAGAAGTGGAAAAATTCCTGTTCTGAGCCAACTGATTATCAACGAATTTATCTTTCCCCACCCCTGAAAAATGGGGGTAATCAGGAGAATCATTCCCGTGTTTATAATCAAGGTATAATTTAATACTACAGTGAAACAAGTAGACAAAAAATGTGCAGTTCAATGAATTTTGAAAAATGCATATGCCTGTTAATTGTGTCCTATAGCACATTTCCATTATCCTAGAGAGTTCTCTTATCCCTTCTAGTCAACCCCTCACTCCTCCAGTGACTACCACTCTACCATTTTACAACGTAGATCAGCTTTGCCTGTTCTAGAAGTTCATACACTTGGAATCATACTGTACATCTTTTCTGGTGTCTTGCCTCTTATTCAGCATAATGTTTTGACATTCACTCACATTGTTGCGAGTATCATTAGTTTTCCTTTGTTGCTGCTGAGTAGTATTCCATTGTCAGAATACACCACATTTGATTGTTGATGGCACCTGGACTATTCCTAGTTTTTGTCTATTATGAATAAGATTACTGTTGGTTTGCGTTCTGCAGGCCTGCAAGGTCTGTACTTGCCCAGCTTCAAGACTGAAGAAAGAGCCTGGAGTCAGCAACAGACACATCAGTGGTTTAATGGATGGGGGAGCTTACACGTCTGAAGCAAGGTCCTGGAGCTACACCCCACCATGCACTGTGGATGACAGGGCAGGACATGTTGTCAGTCTTCGCTCCCAGGAGGCAGGGGGAGATTACCAGTTATAGGGGGAATTGCTATCAGGTGGGCTCATTGGTTACCAGGGAAACCAGCAGAGGGGCATGCCCCTAACCACCCCTTTGATAAGCATAGTGGAGAGTTCTGACCTAAAGCTAGAACAATCATTAGCTGGGGCCTGGGCAAGTATGTAGGAAGGTCAGCCATGTGAGTAGGGTGTAGATGAAGCAGGACCTGATGGAGCAGGGGATATACAGAGAGCAGGAGGACAGCCGTCAAGTGGCCTGACCATACAACTACTATGAACATTCTTATACAAAGAGATTTGTGGATATGTTTTCATTTCTCTTGGATTAATGCCTGAGAGTAGAATTTTGGGGTCATTGGGTAGATGTATACTTTATAAGAAACTGCAAATCTTAGACACAACAGCAGTGTATGGGAGTTCCAGTTATCACATCCTTGGCAACATATCATGTTGTCAGTGTTTTCATTTTAGCTATTTCAGTGACTCTGAGGTGAAATCTTGATATAGTTTTACTTTGCAATTCCTTAATACCTAGTAATGTTGCTCACATTTTAGAGTACTTACTGGCCATTCATACATCTTCTTTTTTGAAGTATTTGTTTAAATTTTTCTAAATTGGATTGTTTTAAAAATTATTATTGAGTTATAAAAGTTATTTATATATTCTGAATATAAACCCTTTGCCAGATGTGTGTGTTGCAAATATTTTCTTCTGGTTGAAGGCTTTTCCATTTAGTTTCATAATGGTGTTGTTGATAAGAAGTTTTTAATCCAAATCCAATTCATCAATTTTGGGTTTTTCTAGGATTGGGTTAGATGCAGAAGACAGTAAACTCTAAGTAATCACGGCTTAAACAAGATGGCAATTTCTTTTTTTTCTCTCACTAATGCAGGAAGTCCATTCCACAATCACCAGTAATTTCTTCAGTTTTGTTTTTTTCCATTCTTAGTATATGGGTTCCAACTTGTGGTTCATGAAAGTACCCAAACCAAGGTAAAGTGAACACATCCTCTCTCTGTAGATACTTCCTTGGAGCAGGACCATCATTAACGCTTATATTTAATTGGCCGGGACTTAGTCTCATCAGTCTACAAGTCTACAAGTGATGCTGAACGATGCGGTTTATATTCCATTTAGCTATGTATTCACCTAAAAAATCAAAGGTTTTAATAAATAGAAGAAAAGGATAACAAATATTGTAGAAAAATTTGTAGTCTCTGCCATAATGAGTTGATTCTTGCTTATGAATTTTCTCATTTTATCTATTTTCAAATATATTGGTATGCAATCATTGTTTCAATCTTATTATCTTTATTTTTTTCTCTGATTTTGCAATTAAATTGTGATTTTCATTCTTAGTATTGTTGATTCGTACTTAGTTTTTTTTTCCCTGATCAGTATTGTCTAAGGTTCCTCAATTGTATCTTTTTGAAGAAATAACTTCTGTCTTAGTTTATCTTCTCGAGCAGAGTTTTAGAAACAGAGTGATATTGCTCGTTTCTCAGAAACTTTTATCAGCATTTATATCTGTAAATATACAATAAGAGATGTCAATCTCAGGTTCCCAAATGACCAACAGAGAGAGAAACTGCTAATCCAGAAAATGGAACAAGGTTATTTTTAGGGTTTTAGGTTTTGGGTTCAATGATTTTAAGGTGGGTCTTTCCTGGTGATAAATGGTGAGGTTTGAGAAGAACTCTGGAGTGATGGGAACAGTGAGGTAAGAGTCTTAAAGTCTTGATGAAAAAGTTGTTAGTCTTGATAAGTAAACTATCTTTGTGGGTTCACTGTCTTAATTTTAGGAGCAAAGATTTCCTTAAGCACATAGCTATTTTTATGTGATCTCAGTATTACTTAATACAGGGACAGAAAAGTGTTCCCAATCCTTCTATTATTTGGGTGAAGGAGAGGTAATTATATTAATTTCCATTTTTGATATGTATTGGTCAGTCTATCTATCTGTCATCTCTTCAAATATATATATGAATATATGTATATAAATATATATATTAGAGGAATTGAGTCATGAGATTCCCATGAGTCATGGGTCTGGCAAGTTCAAAATCTGTGAGGCAGGCCAGCAGGCTGCAGGTCCAGGGAAGAGTTGATACTGCAGTCTTGAATCCAAAATCTGCAGGACAGGTCAGCAAACTGGAAAGAGAAGCAGGGTTTCTACATTACAGCCATGAGCCAGAATTGCTTCTTCTTAGGGAAACCTTAGTCTTTGTTCTTAAGCTCTTCCACTGATTGGATAATGTCCACCTACATTGTAGAGGGTATTCTACTTTTCTTAAAGTCTACTGATTTAAATATTAATCACATCTAAAAAATACCTTCACATCAACATCTAAACTGGTGTTTCACCAAATAACTTGGTCTAGCTAAGCTTACACATAAAATCAGCCACCACAGATACACACAGAATTGCTGCCAAACCCTGTTTCATTCTAGCCATAAATAATATTAATCCAAGGATAAATTTATTTTTAAAAACAGTCTAGTCATCTTATTGAAAGGTATGTTTCTAATAAAATTTTACTTTCTATGTTTGATATTATCAATATTTATCAAAATTGATAATATATTTGCAATGTTTTATCAACTGTGTTCTGATAAAAATTATAATAATAAATTAATACAGAATTTTTAATCTTATGGTCATAAGTGTAAAACTAATTTATAATTTTGTTGCAGAAGTTATAATAGGGTTATAAATAAAAAATTTTCAAAACTAACATATTCATATTGATATAAAATCTTCTGGGGAAGCCTTATTTTAAAATATCAATACTTATAAAACTCTAGAAATTATACCTCTTGCAAGTATTTTAACTTGTATAAAATTTTAGATATTAACATAAATGATTAAGGGATTATAGGGATTATACTCAAATCCTTTTAGAGGATATGTAAGCAAAATATTGAAGACCGCTGGGATTAAGTACCAAACTCTCTCTCCAAGGAAACCACCATGGTACTGTTAGAGAAAAAATATTCAATGACACTTCTTAAAGATGGTAAGACAGAGTTTATTCAGGACTATCCAGTAGGATGGAATGGAATTTTAAAGTGAAGGAGAAAGATTGGGCTCAACTCCAAATATAACATGGGCAAGTGGGAATTTATAACCAAGGAGCAGGATGGAAGTCAGTGAATAGAAAATCTCTAAGAGGAAATATCAGGAGTAAGGGGGATCCTGGCTAAACCAACTAACTGGATTTTTGCTGAATGAAGACAGGTCAGGGTGATCAGGCATCATGTTGGGGATGGTGGAGGATGAGGAACCTCATCAGATATTGAGGATATCACATATCGAGGGTGGGGGTTTTTGGTTAACTGATTTAGCAGGGTTCTTGCTAAAACTGGATTTTACAAGGACGTGCACACATGGGTCTAGGAAAGGCTCAAGACCCTGACTAAAGTTTGATCAAGCAAAGAATCTTTGTCAGTACCAAGAGGCAACATTTCTGTCAAAAGCTTTGGGGAAAGAGAACTTGTACTTAACTATTAACTCTTTTTTTATTATTTTTTAACATGTTGATTGGAGTATAATTGCTCCACAATGGTGTGTTAGTTTCTGCTTTATAACAAAGTGAATCAGCTATACATATACATATATCACCACACCTCCTCCCTCTTGCGTCTCCCTCCCACCCTCCTTATCCCACACCTCTAGGTGGTCACAAAGCACCGAGCTGATCTCACTGTGCTAGGCGGCTGTTTCCCACTAACTTATCTATTTTACATTTGGAAGTGTATATATGTCCATGCCACTACCTCATTTCGTCCCAGCTTACACTTCCCCCTCCCTGTGTCCTCAAGTCCATTCTCTACATCTGCATCTTTATTCCTGTCCTGCCCCTAGGTTCTTCAGAACCTTTTTTTTTTTAGATTCCATATATATGTATTAGCATACGGTATTTGTTTTTCTCTGACTTACTTCACTCTGTATGACAGACTCTAGGTGTATCCACCTCACTACAAATAACTCAATTTCGTTTCTTTTTTTTTTTAACCTCTTTATTGGAGTAAAATTGCTTTACAATGTTGTGTCAGTTTCTGCTGTATAACAAAGTGAATCAGCTATACGTACACATATAAGCCCATATACCCTCCCTCTTGCGTTGCCTCCCACCCTCCCTATCCCATCCCTCTAGGTAGTCAAAAAGCACTGAGAGGATTTCCCTGTGCTATGCGGCTGCTTCCCACTAGCTATCTATTTTACATTTGGTAGTATATACATATATCAATGTCACTCTCTCACTTGGTCCCAGTTTACCCTTCCCCCCCCGTGTCTTCAAGTTGATTCTCTATGTCTGCATCTTTATTCCTCTCCTGCCCCTAGGTCCTTCAGAACCTTTTTTTTTTATATTCCATATATATATGTTAGCAGACAGTATTTGTTTTACTCTTTCTGACTTACTTCACTCTGTATGACAGATTTGAGGTCCATCTGCCTCACTACAAATAATTCAATTCCGTTTCTTATTATGGCTGAGTAATATTCCATTGTATATATGCGCCACATCTTCTATATCCATTCATCTGTCAATGGACACGTAGGTTGTTTCCATGTCCTGGCTATTGTAAATAGTGCTGCAATGAACATTGTGGTACATGACTCTTCTTGAATTATGGTTTTCTCAGGGTATATGCCCAGTAGTGGGATTGCTGGGTCATATGGTAGTTCTATTTTTAGTTTTTTAAGGAACCTCCATA